>NW_027280093.1:0-293002 GCF_046629955.1 Centroberyx affinis
ATCACCTATTCTGAGGCTGAGGTAACTGGAATCCAAACAGCCTCCGCAGGGGTTGAAAAAGCAGATGGTAAACGCAGCCAAAAACAGCTATATGCAATATTACTTTTGCTGTAGAGAAAGCTTTGGAGGTTTAGCGCTGGACAGTTATCACATACTCTTCTTCTAACAGTTATGATTGTCTCTTATTATAGATTAATACAAACAATCAGGTTTTGTAGTGTGAACCATTTAAAGAAAATCACCCGTGTTATTGAGTTTTCGCTCAGCTCTATCATTTCTGAGTTCATTCAACCCCTAGACCTACTTAGTGTTGTTAGATAATATGTAATTTAAAGACACATTACCTTCTATTACTCAGAGAATCCTATTCATTTAGAAATTCCATCAAATTACCTCAATATCTAAACATCATCATCAATCCAAAGCCATAATACATCACTGCAGCAGTGTCAGCTTTCAGCTGGGGAATAGCTTGTAGAAGTATTTGAACAAGAACATTATGGTTCACATTAGACTTGACTGCTGTAAACTTTAATTCGGCAGATATCAACAAAACACTGCAAAGTAACTTTGCATTCTCACTGCATTCACCTGACAATTGATATTTCAAAATATGAATTTCCAAATCAATCCAAATCTAAAACAAGGTAACAGTAAACATGTTGTCGCCTGCTAAAGTCATGATCTGGATCATCAAAATCTTCAACTGATCCTTGAGCCAAGGGCTATCTGTCTACAAAATTTAATCGAAATCTATTCATTACTTTTTGAGATATCTTGCTAAAAAACAAACAGACGAAAACAGACTGTAACCTCCATACTTCATTGGCGGAGTTAATTCTGATGATAGAAAATACCCACAGAGTTCCTTAAATGCTGTCAGTCTTTTCTAAGTTAATTTTACCTTTGTTTACTGTATGTCAGCTCTTTGTGATTGTGATTCTGATCCTGATTAACAAACAGGACCTGATGTTTCTTTGCTTAGCATTAAAGAGATTGGGGGTGGAGGTCCTGTGATTGGCTGCCTGAGATCTAAGTACATCAAGTCACAGAAACAGCAGATAAGTCCCTGAGCTATGAGTCACCTTGGGTCAAACAAAACGTAATTAAACACTAACTTGAACATTATAACTCTTAGTGGGAGCCTTCGTTATATCTGGCATAACTGCTCCCTTCGTCATCATCATTATTATTTTCCTCCTCATCATAATCATCATCACCATAATTACCACTGTCATCATCCTTCTCCTTTTCCTCCTTTTCCTCCTTCTCCTCCTCCTCATCATCACATCACTATCATTGTCCTCCTGCTCGTCATTGTCGACATTATCACCACAATCACGATAATCATCATCATCCTCAACCTCCCCCTCCTCATCATCAGTATCATCTTCCTCCTCCTCCTATCACAGTCATAAAGGCTAGTATCATCATCATATTCATCATCACATCACCGTCCTCATCGGTGAAGAACAGTCCCTATATGATGTGTGAAACAATAACATCCATACAGCTGGACAGAATCAATTACACCCTATCAAGCAATTAAGCTGCACAGTGATTGGGACTAATGGATGAAAACCCATTTCATGCCTTGTCTGTAATGTGTCTGACCCCTCCCTCCTCGTCCTGTCTGAGGTCATCAGAGCACACAAACTCAATTTGATTCACACGCTGTCCAATCCTAAAGACATAATTAGACCAGTGAAGATGTACGAGCGACTGGTAATCGAATCAGGCGGCGAGTGGATTCCTGCACTCAAACGACCGGCCTGAGAGCAATCAGACGAGTATGTTTGAGCGTGTCCACTAGTTCTGAGTGTAAAAAACACAATATGCTTATTCATAATTTGTTTGTTTGTTAAAAAGAATGCAATGAGGAAAGAATGCCTGTCACGGTGAATCAGATAATAAAGCAAAGTGTATTATCTGAATGGTGTTATCGTAAAATTGAGTTTCCGCTGCCATTCTGTGTCTGAAAATACAACCTTTTGTGTCAAAGTGTTTTATGTTATAGCAGCTGATGTGTCAGTGTCTTTTTAAAGATGAATGGCGAAGGAGTTAGCGAGAGTCAACGTGTATCCATCATTAGTTTTTCTGCTACGGGATGTAAAAACCTGCGAGGCTGATTGAATGTCTCTCGCCCCTTCTCAGTGTTGCTGATCCATGGCTGTCCCGGGGACTTTAGCTTAGTCACTTTGATGCTAATGGCATCTCATAGTGCCAAGTTTGCCAACCTCTCAGCAGTATAAAGAATATGAACCGCAGCTTTTTCCATGATGAAAAGAAGATAAATATCTTTCAGAGTTTAACCTTATGATAAAAAGGAGGACCTAAGATTTATTCTCAGTTGACTATGCATATGAAGATTTTACTGAACACAAATGTGTTAATTATATCATTTGTATACTTTGTCCAGTTTTCTACATGTATTCTGTTATTACTCCCTGGCTGCAACCCATATTGCATATTGGATAGCCCAATTCATGGATATGCAAAATGGAAACTCTACTTGGCAAAACTAGTCCACGATGGTACGAACTCCTGCTACACGCAATAAACCCCCAAAAAAAGGTATATAATTACATAAAAATATTTGTCACCTGCCCAGCATCAGCAAGCCAGCAAGGTTTTGAAATCAATACCTTGCAATCATTTTCAACACAGTTCCTCAGCCTCCATGAGATGAGCATTTACCTTCCAGCAGGCACTGAGCTGGGGATGTAATGGAAACTAAGATGACATCTTGAATCTTATGGGGCAGTCATCCTCTGAAAAGGCTGTCCAGAAGTGTCCAGTGCTTAAAGTGATGGAGATGACAGCAAGGTTGCATTGCGGGTGATTTGCCCAACTGTATGTAGTTATTATTTCCTAGTTGTGTAAAGGTATAAATATAGCTAAAGCTGAGCTGATAAAAACGTCATGTATGACTCATACTGTATGATTACTGTAACTAGGTACTGAACATTTCACCTTTAAATAGAGTGGACAGTCCACTCTCTTCAAATGTATTAGATTTAATGTGAAACAATAGGTGTGAAAGTGAAAGAGAGAGTACATAATGAATTTCAATGCTGTGAGTGTTTGGTATATGCTCACTGCCAGACTGATCCAACATGACTTCCCAAATGACTGAATTCAAACAAAGAGTGGTCAGGTGACGTCAGGTTCAAGGCCTGGTCTGGGACATCAACACTGCAGAATGGCAAACATGGATATGTGATGAGGCAATGGGAAAGCTGTTCAACAATAGCAGCCTCTTGGTTCCACATCATTCAGTCATCCCGGGCCTTCCTGCAGCTACTACACACACCATTATTTTCAAACAAAAAACAGTAATAATATCTTATGCTCAAAAGATGTTGTGATCGAATTTAAGCATCAAAATTCATGTGAAAGAATAAACGGGGTTGACATTCTGTAGTTCCCAGCTCTCCCCCCCCAGGTCCAGATTTAATGGTGCAATGCAAGAGCTTTTCTTTCTGGCTGTGCTGAGGTACTGTGGTCTTTAGAGAAGAGTGGGTGCACATAGTAATGCAACACTGCATTGTTACCTCTGCCAAGGAGGTTATGTTTTTGGTGCTGTTTGTTTGTCTGTCTGTTTGTCTGTTAGCAGGATTACGGAAAAACTACCTGGCCGATTTTCATGAAACTTTGTGGAAGGTAGCATGGGCCAAGGAAGAACCCATTACATTTTGGAGCGGATCCGGATCCGACTCATGAAATTTGCATATCATAGCAGACTGGACTATTGGCCTTGGCGGAGGTCTGCGCTCTAGTTTTTGTTGTGTATTAGGGCAGTTGTAAATATAAATGCCTTATCATCTTCAAATTCAAGATTGTTTTGAATTGGTGGGTGTCTCAGGTCCAATTTTAAATGAGCATGGTTTATTTTATACAGGAGTGATTCTCAATCCTGGTCCTCAGGACTCAGAGCCCTGCTGGTTTTAATTCTAGCCATTTAATTAGGGACTGATTAACACCTGGGATGCCAGCTGAATGCAATTAACTTCAATTAACTAGCTGGTAGGACAGAAAGCCAGCAGTACTCTCGGTCCTGTTGTTAAAAATGAGAGTCCAATGCTTTGCTTAACATTTCGATGCTGTAGTGCAGGTCATCACAGCAGGAGGCAGCCATCTTTAAGCACAGGACACACTGAGAAATTCTTTACAGCTTTCAATCATTGATATGAACGTTATTGAGAAATGCATAAGAATTGATGATGTATTCTTTAGGGTCATAAAATGACACACATATTTAATGCTCCCCTGTGTAAATTTGGCAGTAATCTCCATTGCTACGCTGACAACACTCAACTCTATACACCTGTTAAACCAAGTGATCACTCGCAATTCCTAAACATAGAAGCGTGCTTATCCGAAGTCAAATGATGGATGCCCTTAAACTTCTTGCTCCTCAATGCCGACAAAACAAAGATGTTGGTTTTTGTTGGTATCTGTTTGAGGATGCCAGTCTAAATTTTGTACCAAAACAAGAAAATTTGACCAGAAAGCACCCATTCTGTCCTCCCTACACTGGCTCCTAATCCATGCACCCATGTAACTTCAAAGTGCTTCTGCTAATGTACAGAATATTAATATGGGAATTTAGCTCACATGTCCTGCTTCCTTGTCTGTGTGTATCTGTTTATTAATGTGCTGTGTGCCTGTTTGTGTGAGTAAGCGGCTGAGTTTGTATGCTGTGTGTACGGGTGTTTCTCCTATTTCTTTTCATTTCAGGTTGTGGCTGCAGCTTGGCAGTATCAGCATGCTTTATGGTCCTCCACTCTTCCTCCCTCCTCGCCTCCGGTGCTACTTGTTGTCCGTGGTGACCGAGGCTGCACTGACGTCCCTGCACTAGCTCTCGATGTCGACCCCACCGTTCATATTCTCTTTTTTTTGCGTGTTTTGTTTATGTTCCAATTTGGTATCAATATTTAATGTTTCTCTACCCACCCATTGCATTTCGGCCCGTCCTGGTAGTAGGATCCCCCTCTGTGAGGCCCTTCCCAAGGTTGCTTCCATTTTGTTTCCTAATGAGGTTTTCATGGGAATCTTTCCTTGCTCTCATTGAGGGTCTAAGGTTGTTTTTTTGTTTTTCATGTTAAAACATGGGCATGTGGATCCCTTTGAGGCTGTAACTGCGATTAAGGGTGATATAAATAAACCTGACTTATCTATACCTATAGTAAATTCAGTAAGCAAAATTATTACACTGAGAATTTTGGCTTCTGCCCAGTGTCACACTTGAAGGACTGAACGGCTACAGATCTATCCTCAAGGTTAAACCATTATACAAACAAACTTAGACAAACAGTACTTACTATTACAAGTTGATTTATCTGCTCTGTTACTTTTACTTCAGTGAACATGCCCTAAACAAAAGTGGCGTGTGTGTGAAATCAATCATTTGAGTGGTCATAACTTGGAAAAGTAGTTTGGACTTGTGTTTCACGCTGCCACTTAGGGGACAGAGTGAGACTGATGTTTTTACTCCTGGGGTAAACAGATGAGGAGGCTGTCTGACACTTTCAGACAGCTCAAGCAGTGGTGGTAATATAGCAATGTCACACACACACACACACACACACACACACACACATTCTGTGCCATACGCTTTAGCCCAAAGATAATGCTATAAATAATGATTTCTGTTATCACTTTTCATGGTTTTCTATTCTCATGGGGACATTTGGACCCCAAAAGATATTAAAACTCAGACCACCCACTGAACCATACACACACACACATGCACACGCACACACACACACCTACACACACATACACACACACACACACACACACACACACACAAACACACACATACATGCATACACAGCTCTTAGGGACCAAATGATTTCTTTGATCACAATTAGTCGGTGGAAAAATGAATCTTTTTGAGGTATTAGACCAACAACCTACCAAGAAAGAGGATGGTCTGCTTCCTGGCTGTCTTGACCCTTGAACTTTCATGCTTGGGTGCTCCTTGTGTTCCGCTGACCCCTCCGACCACGAGCCCCATGGGTTTCCGCAGGACCAAGATCATAGCCCGGCACATGACGGCCACGCAGATCACCACCACCATGTAGACGATGAACGCCACAAAGATGCTGGCCCTGTACATCACCCATCGCTCCCTCAGGTTGGTGCAGAAAGTCAGATTCTGAACAGGGGCGTTTGCTCGAGCGGGAATGTGGCCCTCGGTTCCCGTGGCAACCAGCAACGGCAGGGCCACCAGCACGGACGTCAGCCAGGCAAAGGCGATGAGGCCTCTGGTCCGCCTTCCGGTCAGGGCTTTGAAGCGAAACGGGTGGCAGATGGCCGTGTAGCGCTCGAAACTAAGCGTGGCCACGTTGAGGATGGTGGCATAGCTGCACGCCTCGAACAGGAAGTTGTAGATCTTACAGTAAACGTCGCCCGATGCGGACGTGAAGGGGAACCAGATGGCGCTGTAGAGCTCCACCGGCATGCCGATGAGGAGCACCAGGAGGTCCGAGCACGCCAGGCTCGCCATGTGGTCGGTCACATTCTTCTGCAGGTAGCCATTTCGCAGCAGCACCCGTGTCACTCTGATAGTGACCGCGTTACCCACAATACCCGTCACCAGGATGAGGCTGTAAAGGACTGTCAGGAAGACTTTGACAGGGTATTTGGGTTCAAGATCCCTCCAGTCTTTCTCGTCCGCTATCTCCGCTTCCCCATTCATGGTTACTGAGTGGTGAGCTCTGATTTTCCAACTATTGATTTTTTTTCCTGTCGCTTATCAGTTCTGCAGGGCACAGTCCCTGCGATTAGGCCAGAGGCACAGCCAAGATCCAGAGACGAGAGGTTTTCCAAGATAAAACCATACTATGTTGGAGATTCCCTTGTCCAAAACTCTCGCTGATTCTTCCAGTAGATTATCCCAGAGGTTGGGAAACACCAAATCACCTTGGCACCTAGGATTCTAGATTTAAGTTTGCTCTTAAAGTTCAACGTCTTCAGGTCAAAATCCAGAGTGTGGCCCCAAGCCGGGTCCGTCTCTACCCATTTCTGACACGCGTTTGGGATCCTGAGAGCCCTCACAGGTCCTGGTCCAAAGCAGGGTGGTTTCACTCCTCAGGCAGAGCCAAGTGTCAGACAAGCTCACATACCGCTCACACACATTTCCTCCTCCCTCCTACGAGGGCAGGGCAGTTAAACATTAAACACTGAGGGAGAGCATGAGTGCGTAGGCCAGGTTTCTGTTCTTATCATCAGTACTAAATGCCTCCCTTTCATACAAGCACTTGCTTAGTTTTACTCCAATTGGCAATTTATGGCTGAGATTAGATGCAACACGCCCACATATATAACTCCAACACACATCAAACTAGCTGCAACTTGCGAGTTGATTACACAAGCACAAAATGGCAAAACATACCTGACTTTGACCAAATAATCCAATTAGTATGAGAAGACTTACAACATATCAAGGTAATAGTTTTGTTTGGATAAGATAATGGTGCAGATATGACCCTGCCGCACTTGAAGAATCTCAAAGTGACACTTGCCGTAAACGGACCGAAATGAAATAGCACTACATCAGAAACTCTAGTCCTTGTGAAAACAGAAGTGGTCAAGGTAGCGTAGGGGAGGTAGGGGAAAAAACTGAGGATGAGTGCAGGGAAGTTGAAAAGTTCAAACGGGAAGGAAGCTGTATTGAAATAAGCCAGGCGTAGCTGTGCATGAGGTACACGTAGTTTCCACCGGGGCTGAATCATCACCAGGCCTGCATCGTTTCAAACAGATGAGTGATGCTGCTCCAAAAAGAGATATCTCTTTGGAAAAATGCAGCTTCTATTCCCACAAAATCAAAACAAATTAGGATTCGGTGATATGACTTTTAAGGATGTTAAGTAACTTAAGTTGCTGGTTGATAAAATAGGAATACTTTTAGAGACTGGATTCTCTATAGTTTAGAGATATTGAATGATTTATGTGTTATGTATTATAATTTTCTTTCATAAAGGGATATATATGTAGCTTTTTGGAGCACCGGCCTTCAAATAGTGAGACAGGGATTGACTGTGGTAATCCTCCAAAAGCGCAGGTTTGTCATCCCTACAGAGAGAAGAAAGAGGAAAAGAACCTTATCCCAGATTTCATCAGGCACATTCCTTTGACAGAGGCAGAGGGAGCTGGAATCACTAAGACCGGGTTGATCCTGATTAGATAAAAGCTTTGAGTGCTCCTCTCACTGTGATTGAAAATTGTCAGATACCGTCAATTAAACCATTGTGAGCTGCATGGCGTCACATTGTCAGCCAGATGCACAGCGAAGGGCGAAGAAAGTAAAAATCAGGGTTGATTGTTCATTATAATGCCGCAGCCTCTTCATCTATGCCCCCAGATCTCTCTCAAATTATCTATTATTGTGTTCGGAGGTCTAATTGTTCGAATTACAAATGGCTTGATGATACTGCTAATTTATGCCTCTATATAAAATGGTTTAACAGAATTTAACAGAATACTTTTGTCAGTTGTGATGATGTAATTGCTTTATATGCTGGGCTGTAAACAGTGTTAGGCAAGGTCCATCTTTCTAACTCCCAAAGTAGTTATTTATTAGTAGTAGTTGTTGGACATTTGCAGCCAATGCTTAATTCTCTGCAGTAGGCCAATAGATCCATTGAAAATAGACTAGCATTAGACAGGTAATGATCACCCATTTTACTTACTTACTTTGCTGCTGCTCTCTTTATATAAATATGTAAATGCAAATGAAGGAAATTAAAGGATGACAAGGAGACTGAGTCCTTCGCCTGAGTTGCCACTTGACACATTAGGAGGTCTGCACAGCAGCTACTTGAAATGCCACAGGGAAAATGTACTGTATTTTGACAAAAAATACTCTGCAAGACCTTTTTAGAGTTATCGTGGCCACAAGACAAGCAGATTTTTCCACCACCTTTCGTCTCCTAAAGTCTAGTTTTGTTGGTATGCGATTATTCCAGGTCATAGGCCGTATCGGTAGCTGCAGGGGATGCGCTTGCACACTTGTTTTTGTTTAAGGTCGGTCAGCAAATTTCACACCAGTTTCACTTTGTCTTGTGTGTATATCTGGATCATCTGGTCGTGTGGGAAGGGACACTCCCTGAAGATTAATGTAAAACAAAGTAGAAAGTACGAATGCTTAATCGTTTAAAGGCAAACATATTACATATATTACTTACACTATTAATTAATGAACTTGTCCCTGTCTCCATCATCCACAATGAAGAAATAGCAGCTTGTTTCAGCCCTAATCTATAACTTAATACCCATCTACAGCTCCATACAGACTGAAGTGAAAAAGATGGAAAGGTGTCTGAAACCATAGGATGTTTTTCTGGGGGATAAAGGTAAACTTTATGATAGCATGACCATAATATGAAGCTCATTACAATGCAACATCTCAGAAAGAAGCATGGCTGTCTTTTCCATAAAGTAGCACAGAATAATGCCGTTTGAGACAGGTTTAAAAAGACGTATTGTTTTAATAGTGCAGTGTAAGTATGAAAACAAACTTATGTAATGTAATAGAGTAATCAAGAGCTTAAGTTGATAGACAGGAAGCTACTATCACCATTGGCCTTCTTTCAAATCTTTAAAAAATAAAAATTCATTAATGACACTTTAAGGACAAAGAAATTAAAGTACCTGAGAAAGCAAAGTAAAATCTCTTCAAATCATATCGATATTTCCATAAGCACCACTGATAAAAGATTTCAATCATTTTCTTTGAAGTCTAATCCAAACATGGGGATTGTTGCCATGTGTCAATCTCTACTTCCTAAAACACTCAAGCCTTTGTAACTTCAGTCATAACAGACATTGGGATTGATTGGCAAAAACATAGGGTGTAAAATAATGAAAATGGACTGGACAAGGTTATAGCTGTCACTTTAAGTGCTCAATCTCTTACTTTCAGTTTACAGAAGCGCTATTACTTCCTCCACTCAACTCCAGTCATAAACAGCCTCCAGTCAACGGCGAGTGCAATAAAAACACTCCATAAAGATGTATACAGATTTGACAGTTAACAGCAAGAGTGGAATAACATTGATAACTCGCCTTCAATTGTAGTGTGCATCCTTGATTATATGACAGACATTTAGGATAATAATGAGGTAAAAGAAATGCTCTTTTTCATCATATGAAATCACACATACACAGTGAATGATTGCTGTTTTTCTGAAAATGAACATAATATACAACCGTTCATATAATCTCAGTTGCAAGTAAAAGATAATTTGGCCATAACGCAAACCGTTTCTCTGTCAATTAAATGACTGCTAAGTGTTTGCACTGAATACATAAAATATAAAATGACAAAACAATAAAATCTCAGAATAGGAATCTTTAGTGGTCATCTGAAATCCACAAACAAAACATAACTACTTTGTTAATGTTTCATTGTGTACAGTATTTACACCCATTTTGAAAAACAGAAACTGTTCATTCAAGCCGACAACCGATATTGCAGCGAAGCGTTTTGTAGCTTATAGTGGAAGGGTTTTTGTTAGTTCACATTCAAACACGTGTAAAAAATGTCTTAATCACAGTTTGTCTTTATGATCCAGCATTGTCAGACGGAGGGAGGCGGGACCGGGAGAAAACAAGAGGGTGGTTCTTAAAAAGCGTTCGTCCGTAGGATGTGACGCTTCTAATTCTCTTCATGTCCAACTTCAGACTCACAACGGTTTCCTTGACAAATAAATCAAGCCTAGTCCCAGACGTACAAAAAAAAAAAAACAACTTTGATGGATATTTTCTGCTGACAGATATTAAAATCCCTCCAGACAGTATAAGTATCACCTGGAGGACTGAGGGAAGTGGAAAAATATCTCACCCATCATGGCCGAGGTCGCTCTCAACAGTTTGGATTATTACCCAAGGTGCCCAGGCTGGCTGCCGTGAACTTGTCACCGGATTGCCACAGCCGCAGTGACTCAGACACCAACACCTTTCTGATTCTAACAGATTATTGGTTATCAAATCACTGCCGGGTCATGTAGTTGTCATGTGTGTCACCTTGCGTTGTGCGTTTGCAAAGCCGATTTGAAGACAAGACAATTTCTCTTCTAGAAATCACTGTGACACCTCAAATTGGAATAGTTTTCTACAAAAAAAAGGAAAATACAAGATTGTCATATAGGATTTTTATGGGTGCAGGTGTTGAAACTACCGACAGCCTGGTTCCAGAGTATAAAATTCAAGGAGGTACTTAGGTAACAACCTCCCTTGGTGATACAAATACTGCCAGGAGAAAACGTAGGACTAGGTCTGTTCTGTGCTTGGGAAAAGAGGCTTGTTCATTTAAAAATTGATCAGGATCAATACCTGGACAGTATAAATGAAAAGCAAAATCTTCTGTATCTATTTGACTGGTCCATAATGTAATAAAATTTGTGAATCTGCATTGTGCCTGTGTCACACGTCCACTTATGAACAAGCAGCGGGGCTTCATAAGGCCTACGAACAAACGTGACGATGTCCAGAACCCGTCCCTCCGTAAAAAACCACCAGAAGAACTCCTCTCCATTGGTTCAGATCCAGGAAGAAACACACACGCTCCTCCCCCTGTTAGTGTTATTCATCAGGTTCAACTTGTACCATTTCAACTGGTCACATGACGCTATTATAACCACTGATAAAGTCCAGCACCTTGATGTACCATAAAGTTCCTCTTCACACAGCAACGTCGAAAAAAAAAACACAAAACGGAGAATTTCAGTCGACCGGGACTGGAGTTCGTGAAATAAAAATGACTTGTAGAAATGGATGGGTCATCTCAACACTGTAGAAAATAAATAGGCTTAATAAGAGGCACTGGGGTAGTTCAACGTCTCTGTTTTGATAACTTCCAGATTGTCACCTCATCGAGCTCCACGTTCGCCACCTTGGGAGACAAAACGAGTCAAACAGCAGGGTGAGGAAATGGAATCGGACCGGCATTTACAGTACTAACAGATATGAAGCAGACAGAAACAAACACAGACGCATACACACACATAGGCCTCGACTTGATTAGAAGCTACATAACCAGCAGACAAGCTTAAATTTGTCTTGAATTGCACAGTGTTCATCCCCCAACTGACACTTCTGTTAGAAACCACATGCTGATTTCAAAATCTCTCTCTGCCCTGCTGCCGATTGCTTTGTGGGTGGCAGATGAGAAAAGACTGACTAACCCTATGAATAGTGAGGAGACAGGCCACTATGCTGAAATGAGTCCAGACTTTGTGGAGTGGGTGGCCAAACCCTGATCTAAAATATTTACGTGATGACCATCCTGTCTTGCTCGTGTCCGGTCTCTCTCGCTGACCGCCATGTCCAAACACTGAGGTCCGATAGATGCGTGACAGATGTTCAAAGAGAAACAACACTCAGCGGAAGTGGGGAGGAAAGCCTTGGTATGAGCCTTGACAGCATTTTAAAAAGTTCCCTTCCAAAACCCTATATATCTGTTTTGGGGGGAAAAAAAACTGAATTTCACTGTTATACATTTATAAAATATAGAGGATGCAATCTGTGAAAATGTTATTGTTTTTGTAAACTAAGGACTTTGTTTGTCCTCTATCCTTCAAAAAGAACCATAATTTGTTTTAATTTTGTGTTTTTATGAATTATTTTGTAATAGAAGTTGTCACTTTTTTCAAATGATTGATATCTCATTTTGGAGCAAAACTCTTTTCCCTCTGAAACTCATTTCTTCTCTGAACATTTATGGTTCAGAGGCAAAGATGATAAATAGTTTCAGAGTTTTCAAGCTTTCAGATTCAACCAACCAAGCCGATTAAGGTATATTCACATTAGCATTCACATACAAACAAACAATGACAGGTACATACACAAACACACAGGAGGGGCTGGGCGAGCACTTACTTTGTGATTGGTTGTTGCATCACGAACAGAAGCTTCCTTCATTAGGGGAGACGGTGTGTAGGGGGATAAGGCTTTCACACTGCTCGCTGTCTTCTGGCAATCTGGGGGCGGAGGGATGAGGGTGTCAATCATCATCACAGTCATCATCTTGACAACTATCATTAAGATAATCATCCTCCTCTAAATGGGAACAAGCATTCACTGAAGAATAGAGAACATAACTGCCAAGCAGAGGATAGGCAGTCAAGCATGTGCATCTGATTACAGACTTAACTTAGCAAGGCTATAAGCTTCAGTGAAATCCATTGTCCTTGTAAGAATGTCAGAGGAGAAAAGGCTCTCTGTGTGTGTGTGTGTGTGTGTGTATGTGTGTGTGTGTGTGTGTGTGTGTGTGTGTGTGTGTGTGTACACGTAGGTGCGTCAGGGTTGGGGTCAATTCATTTTTAATCAGTCAAGCCAGAATGTACTAAAACAGCAATTCACTTTGTAATGATAGAGCATTCATTCTTAAATTATTTTAATAAGTCATTTTAATCAAAACTTTAGAAGACTGGATATAAATCCCTTTAATAGCATTTTTCATCCCACCCCGAATTGAATATCTCACCCAGTATTTTTCCCCCTATTTTGTATGTGTGTCTGTGGTGGAAGTTTTCTGTAATAAAAAAGAGTTGAGAAACAAGAGAGTGTCCTTTCTGGGTTTATTCGTTACACCTGCAGGTGGGCACAAACAACCTTCAACAGAGTTTCAGGCTGAGTGAGCAACTTCCTCTTCTCTCAGTTCCCTCTTATACATTTCGCCGTTCCTTAACACCCATACTCCACGCCTATTTAGGGCTGGGCGATATGGTTGAAATCAATATCATGATAATCACAAGGATTTTTCTCGATATCAATATATATCACGATATGGTTCCTGTATGCAAAATCACGTTAAATAATCAAATTAATGTTCATCTCATTGAACCGAATGGTGATGTTAGGTGTGATGTCAAACAAAACAGAAATATTCAAATAATATTCCTACCATACCTCATTTTATGAGAGTTTTTAAGAAAAATGTGCTTGTCATCATCAATTTAGACAGCAGAAATGTGTGTCACGATATTCAAATATCTTCATATCATCACGATATGATTCCACGGAAAGACGATAAACGATAATATTGAATTATCGCCCAGCCCTACGCCTATTGCATTACAGAAGTACAAAACAACTATTCATATGGTGAGGTCGAGGCAGGGTCAAACATGTAATAAAATCTGAAAATGTAATAAAGTCTCTGTCGCACATCACATGTAGGAACATCCAATCAGGACAGGAACAAGGTTTTGCTTGTCACATATGGGGACATTTTGGCAATACTGTACTGCAATATGGTCATGCCAATAAAGCCTCTCTGATTTGAATAAAGCTTCTTTGAATTGACATCTGGTCAGGACAGGGTCAGGAAAGGGACAAGGGTCCTGCTGTATTTTTCCATTATAATTAGGTTCCTGCTGTATTTCTCCATTACATTGTCTGTTTACATGTTTACACTCTTAACAGTAGGCTATGCTATAGAGGCTTTGCAGTTGTGTCACAAATCTCCTGGCAACCACGGCTGCTGCTCTCATGGCGGTCCAGTGGAGAACAGGCTGTGTGCAAATATTGTCTAAATACTTAACAACCAGTCTAGAAAAAGAGAGGTAGCCGACCCAAGGATTGTAGTGGTGTGGCTGTAGGTCAATTCAGCAAAGTTATAAGTAAGAGTGAATACTCTGATAAGGCAGATTTGTGTCCAAAATGTGGTTAGGAAACTGTCTTTAACTCTAGCCCCTCTGGTCTTAGTCTTTACTCCAAAGCAGAGTTAGGTTGTACAGTAGTTTTAGAAGAGTCAGCTCAGTTAACCTGAACAAATGACTGTTTTTGGCTTTGTTAGCTAACTAGCTAGCCAACAGAGTAATTTACCAAAACAACCCATGTTAATGTTAACATGCAACTAGTAGCCGGCGCTACTAACGCTAGCTTCCACTTGATACTTTATCAGTGGCCAAATGATCAGTTCCCAGTCAAAAACAGCACAGAAATTAACCATGTCTATTGAATTCTGTTGAGACGGGCAAGTTAGAAACACAATCAGCCGTTCACAGCCACTGTTGCCAAGAGCTGAGGACCTCCAACATGGCCGCCATGGAGTGTGAGTTACACCACATTGAACTGTTCTGTACCTCTGAATGCGATGTTTCCGGCAAATGAAGGCGAATACTCTCCTCAGCCCCACCATGACGGGGTCCCAGTTGTTGTAGTGACATAAGAGCGTGGCGATGAAGAAGGAGAGGAAGACGGGGACGGCTCCAGCAAAAAACAGCCAGGAGAAACGCACCTGCCCGCACAGAGGGGGGAAAGTAACTAGTTACAACTAATCTAATTACTGTACTTCAGAGATTGGGTGTAGTAAAGAAAATTTAAATCTGTAACTTGATTGTTCCTTAAATAAACAACAATTTACTCTACTCTTCCTACTTTAATTTGAGTAAAACTGCCAACCTGCAGATTCAGGGCAGATTGAGATTGGAATAGGACTGACATTACTTAAAGGTTAACGCTGGTGTTTTTTAATGCATTTCTTACGTCAACAAATCCTATGAAAATAACAAAATCAGCAATTGCCAACAAATCTTGTCCATGTAGCCGGTGCCCAATGCAGCCATGTCCCAGCAGCCATAGAACTCCATTGTATTAAAAAACGATTAAAAACACGTCAAAGAGCCATGCTGCTGCTCTGGCAGCATATTTCATCATCACAATGCACCGGGCCGGCCGACTTTTTCCTCAAACAACTTAATAAGCCGGCTGTAAACACATTTTCGATATCAGGAAAGTAGAAGAATTTGATTTGGTAATAACTACAACAGTCTGACTTTTCATGGTAATAGTTAGCGATTTTTAAAAGTGAAACTATGTCTTTGTGAGCTGTATTTCAAGGTTTTTAGCTTACAATTGGAGCCAATGACTCCCGGGTTGAAGGCTAAAAACGGTATGTGGGAAGTCAGAAAGTAACAGGAGTAGACCAAACGCATTGTTGATTTTGTTATTTTCATAGGATTTGTTGACGGTAAGAAATGCATTAAAAAAAAACAGCCTTATCCTTTAAATTGATAGGACAAAAACTGGATGAAAAGAATACAATTTGACTAAAAGCAATAAACATTTCTTAAGCAAAATTGAAATTGCTGCCAAAGTGAACCTGTGTTTTTTTTTTTTTTTACATAATCTGCTCAGACCTTTCCTCTTTAAGTTGGAGACTCACCAATGCCAACCAAACAGGGTCATCACATAAATAGTGAACACTTAACCAAACAAACATCTCTCAAAGCAGCTGGCAGAAACATGTTTGCAACAAAAATCCACGTTTTCTCCATGGCCAAGATGAAAAAAAAACTTGAGGGCATTATCGTGAATCTCACTTTCCGATTAAAATGTAAAGAAAAAAAACCTTTCCAAATCTGAGCCCAATTGTGAAACTTACCTTCTGCATGCAAATATCTGCCATAATAGAGAGAGGGATGGTGAGGCTCAGGGCCAGAGTTCCTATTAGGGATGAGGTGAGGAAACAGCCCCTGTGAACAGAACGCCGCATCGTCAAAGTATTGAAACATTACTGAAATATTTTACTCAAGCTGAAATTCTGTTAGCTTAAAGTCAGAGTGAGAGCACATACATAGAAAACTGCTCAACTAAGAGTAGTTTGTTATACTCAAGTGCTTAGGTACTTGCAAAATGTAAATTGTGACAATTTGGCGTATGTTCCAATAGATTATGGGTGGGGTGCTCACCAAAGCCACAGGAACTCTGAGAGGACGGTCCCGATGAGGCCGTTGATGAGGATGTAGGTCCACACCAGCTGGCTGGGGAGCTCAAAGGCCTCGAAGCCCGTATAGTGCAGCAGGAGGAAGCCGGGCCACAGCAGCAGCAGGTTGAACAGACCCACAAACCCTGAGAGACACACAGCAGCTCCAGGTCAACAGAGGTACGACCAGACTCTGACGACCAGAGTGACGGTTGCAACAGCTGGTTGCATTTATAAACTTGTGACTTGACCATCCCAACCATATGGAAAAGAAATGGTTCATTTCTGTGCTGTTTTTGACTAGGAACTAATTTTGCTGCCACTGATGCATCTGATAGATTTTGTGTTTAGATGTCGTCAGGTTGTTAATATTAACATTGGTTCCTTTGCTAAATTAGCCTGCTGGCTAGTTAGCTAGCTAACAAAGCCAAAAAACTGTTTAGTTTAATTGAGCTGACTCTTGTCAAGCTGCAACTCGTGCTTTGGAGCAGAGACTTGGACCGCAGGGGGAGGGGTTTAGACAATGTAGATTACTCTATCACAGTAATCAGACTTTAGAAACAAATCTACCATAGGCCATTCACTTTTACTTATGCTATATGTTTTAGATATCTCTATTTTTCTAACCCGGTTGTTATATGTTCAGCTGTTGCTTGTGTTCAGACAGTTCTCCAGTTCACCTCGATGATGACATCAGACGTAGCTGCAAGGACATTTGTGACGCAACTGCAAAGCCTCTATAAATTGAAGTGGTTTAACTTTAAGTATAACTGAAGCCTCCAAATGAAGAAGCATATAAGTCCAATTTGATATTTCAGATGAGTGACATTTTCAAATTGCATGATATGAAGAGTGTTGGAGTGTGGTGTGCATTCATAGTGAAGAAAGCAGAGCTTGTTGTCTTTCAGCTGCTATATAACCATCAAATTCAATATGTTATGGAATGGCTATAAAATTGAAAGTACGAATGTCTAGTATGTCAAGTACATAATTATGCATAATTGTAAGGAGACCCCAAAAAATCAAATAGGGTTCTTTGTTTGAAGGCATAATTGATAAAAAATCAAATTATAGGGAGCCTAAATCTAATGATATCATCCAGAATTGGTTCAAAAAGTATGATTTTTAGGATTATGTCAAAGAAGGTTGAAACGATCCTGACAACTTGTGAGGGAAGTTTGCTGCAAACTGAAAACATGATACAGATGATATTGTGATACATGCTAATAGGTCAGGGCTGCATGAATATGACTAAAATTATCATCCTGGTTCATGATTATCAGTCTTGATAATTTGGGGAAGAATTATTTTATTGCACTTTTTGCATTCTTTATCAACATACTGACAATACAACTACAACTTTTGTTCTAACTGAAAGTGACATGAAACATGTAAACTAAAATCATGATATACATGATATATGACTGCTATACAGCTGTAGTTGATATATATTTAAAAAATTATTTATGACTTTAACATCTGCTTACCAAAGAACATGGGAATGTCCAGCTTATCCTCCCGATCCACCCTTCGCTTGATCATTACAATGTAGACTGCGTACAGCGCAGCGCCAGCCAACGACCACAGAGAACCTTCAGAAAACAAAGATCTCGATGCCATTATATAAAAAAACATAATGGTTCAAACTCTTTTCACTCACAGCCATGCTAGGGAACAGGGCAAACAATGGTGAGAAGGACTGACAGGTGTCTGTATTGAAACTTCATGGTTACCTATGATGCCTTTCCCGTCAGCATTGTCCATGCTGGAGAAACTAACGAGGGCAACACCTCCCATGCTGAACAAAAGAGAAGAGACACTCGATAAACTGACCCATTCAAGTCAGAAGGTTACATACTTACATACAAAAAAAATGACACCTACTCAAACAAAGACAGAGACAGCATAAAATTATAGGACTTTTTAAAGGATAGTAGGTCCTCGGTTGCCAAAATAATACTTTTAAAGCCAGGATCCTCTTTATTTTAGAGATAATGAATGCTTAATTTCTGCTGGTTTCCCAAAATAAATATACAGCATTTTGGAAAAGAACTCTTCATTTATTGTTCACATAACCACTTTTTTTTTCTCAACACAGCTGCAAACAAAAAACATATTCCTTCAAGTGAAATTGAACTACAGCCTCTGTGGCTGATGCATATGGTGATCATGATCAGATTGAACACTGGTTGATTTAAAGCATGAAGACACATTAGGCAGACATCAACGGCGTAAAAAAACAATACATAAACTCCATGCAAATATAAACAGAGCACGCCCGGCTCCCTCACCTGTCAGCGCTTTTCATTCTAAAGCTCTTACCTCAGAGCCACGGCTAACAGCTTGGACAAGGTGAAGCGGTCGCTGCTGTTACTTGGAAATATAGCTGCCAGGATGAGAGTAAACAGGCCTGAAGAGGGAGAGGTGAAGGACCAGAGATGAGTCAGACAACACTGAAAGACTGTTGAAAGACTGAACAGCCAAGGCAGCAGATAAAGTATATAGTACTCGAGCTACAAAGAATATATGATGGCTAACATCACCGTCAAGATCCAGAGATAAACGAGGGGAAAGCGGCCAATTTCCTTTAAACCAAGTTCTGTTACCTATTTGGCGACAACTGAATGGCAGAAGCACCCAAACACTGTCCACTTCACTTGCAATTACGATGGCTAGGATGGGTAGGATAACCTGCGTGATGACGGTCTTTGTATCGAAACGCTGTTGCCAATAAAACCGATTTTAACTGCAAGTGATGTGGACAGTGTGTGAGAGCTTCTTCCATTCAATTGTCGACGTTCAATCTTCTCTTCCGTACCCGTCTTGAGGGCTTTTCACACAGCACACATTTAGCCTAGGGTTATCTTTGCAGTTGGACCAGAGTTAAAAGCCCTTTTGGGACTTTGAGGCGTGCAGAAGTTCTACTGTATCTATTTGTTGTCCAGTCACCTGAGGTGGATGACAGGATGTTGACGATGGCAACCTGCGTGTCGGACAGCGCCTCCTGGTAGGACAAGTTCGCCAGGAACCACTGTAAGAGGGACAGAGGCAGTGGATGGCAAGTGTGACAAACCTCTGACAGCTTTCCTACAAATCTTCCATTTAAAGTACCATACTTTTTCCCCAGACCTCAATTTCTAATCTGGATTTGAACACAATCTATAGTTGAAGTTTAGCCATCACATTTAAAAGATGTCAAATCAATCATGTAAAAAACACAATAGGTGAAAACTATGTATAATGTGTAGTCACCTGTATATTGTGACAAAGCAGGAATATTTTTGAACACTTTTCCAGACTTTGGAGTGTAATCCCCAAACTCTTCAAAATGTTGAAGCCATCAAATGCATCAAATGCACTTTCAGTTCTTTTAAAGACTTTCAGACGTGCATCAGAACTCTGCTTTGACGTCTCCCAGAGGTTCTGACTTGTTGCTTACAAAGAGTCAGGAAATTAAGAGTTGTTTACCTCTTGAAAGTTTAGAGATGAATGACTTGCTTTTCTGCATGCATAAAATGTTACTTTCTGCTCATTTACAAAATTCATATATGCCAAAAACTTAAGCCAATTTTTCAGAGCACCAGCCAAACAGTCTACGCCAACTGGCCTGCAAATAGGACAAAAAGAATGATCAGAGGGCCATGATGTTAATTAAGCTTTACGAGAAGTGAAGCCAGCAAGATACAAAAACTAAGAGGGGAAAAGTTTTATCTATAGTGAGTAACAATTCTTTAAATGTTTGTTGTATTAATAACATTAAATACAGAAAACCTAAGAAAAACAGCCTACCTCGATGTAACTGATCAACAATCAATCATAAAATTCATAACATTTTCCCAAATCCATACTATGTTTTTTGCAGAACAGTGGTTCTAAAAGTAGACCACCAGGAGTCCCGAGTAAATTGTAGAATAGTAATTTTGCTATTATTTAATTAATATACTGCATAATATATTGATGGCAGGATCATGGGCAGGATCCATATTTTCTGTAGTGTTATGTCCCTGCCAACGGCACTGAATGTTCATTTCTGAACAAATTTTTTAATCCAAAAATCTTCTCAGTTGTGGATTACCAAGTCGGTATCTTCTTAGATGATTTATCTGATTTATTTGACAGCTCTTAGCATGAAAATGCTTTGAATGGCTGTTGTTGAAACTATAATTCACTTGCTGACTGAATCTGATACCAGCCGTGTGTTTTCTCTGCAAAATGTAAACCAAAGAGCAGAGTGGGCAGAGGCAGAGAAAAACAGTTATAAGGACCCGGGTGAAACTGCTTCTGTAACTGGCTAAAAAGTTTACTGCATGCAATCTTACAGCCTTCATTGGTTGTGTTGTACATGTGTCCTTGTGCACTTGCTGGAAAGGACACTGCGGTTTTCAGTGACTAACTTTGCTCAGCAGTAGTGCAGTTTTTTTAAGATGGGAGGCCAAAAGTTGTATTCTGCTAATACTCTCTCTCTTACTACTTTTTAATGAAAATAAAATCTCCATCAATCCTGCAGCAACAAAATCAGCGGCACACGATTATGTCCATATTTTGGGGCAACGAATCAGAATTAAAACTAACCAGTCCACGTCCAACGACAGCTGGCCCCTACTCACCACAAAGCAGAAGAAGAAGCTGATTTTGGCCACGTCAGTGACAGTCAGCTTGCCCACGGTACGCAGCATGGTCTCGTGGTCCTTGGCGGCCGGGTAGGACATGCGGGACAGCTTGGCCTCCAGGGCTTGAGTGGAGGGCAGCTGACGCACCTCCATGATATTACTAAAACGCACCCGCTGCTTTTTGGAAGCTGCTGGGAGGAAGAAATGGAGACAGGAGTGAGTAGATGGAGGCAGGGAAAGAGAAAATGTTTTATTAAAATGCCCAAGCATGGAATAAGCAATATGCAATTCCGACTCCCCATTTGCATTTGCAATAAGACCATCCATGCATTGTACTCCACAGAATATCACGCTTATCAGCTGCTGATGCATGGTTGCGCTGAACGCAAAGCCAGTCAATTTCAGTACAGGTTACAATCATATGCACCCTTGAAATTCAAACCCAATAAAAACCCTAATCTATTGTCTCAAAACCTTTTCTTTGGGCTCCGTAAGCCATATTGCCTATCAGCCAGCTCCAAATATAGTGTTCAATTACAGCTCTCTAGAAATGCGTTGTACAAAAGTGTGGGAACCTGGAAGCCAAAATATCATCAAATGTGATCATTGCTTGGTGAGTGCAGACTAGACAGAGGAGAGCGTAATCCTCTCGTTTCTTATTATGATGGTATGTGAGGGGGAACTAAGCCTGAGGGTCGCTTAAAAGGTCAGACAGAGGTTTCTCATGCCATATACAGCTTTCCCATTGGCTGTGAACAATGATTATGCGGGGAGCCAATCTATTCTCATAGCTCACCGCTGCCCTCTGCCGTGCAAAGCTTGTATCTTATTGGAGTGGTGTATAATTGATAACGACAGAGACGTAATCTATCACAGATCATTCAAAATGCAACGCTTTCCACCCATTCATAAAGTATTAGTAGATTCAAAGATGATATGTTGTTGATACAAGACGATGAAGATGATACAAAGTCAATACCAACCGAAAACAGGGTCTTCGTTCTATTTCTAATGTGTTATTCCCTGAGATTATTTGGCTTCAAGTTATTTTTAAAGCAGAAGAAACTCGTCCATGTACTCACAGGCATCACAGTCTGTGCTGAAACAGTGCGAGTGCTCAGCAGCTACATCCTGGAACTTCACTGGAACATACAGCGGTTCACTCTGCACCAGGGAGTGAGACAAAGACGGACATCTATTATTAAATTCAAGAGTTGTAGATTGTTGGCGAACCAAATCTGAACATCTATTTTGTATTTTTGTTAGCAGGTTATGATGTTAATGTTTACATAATTGTCTCTCTCCACTGTCAAATTGGAAAATGGTAAGAACTACATGTATCTACTGAACTCATGAGCTACTATAACACCTGTAGTACCTTCAACTAACAGATTGGTATAACCCTCATTATCACTGTCATTAAAATACTTACCAAAGAGTTGTTTACACTGGTGTCAGTGGTGCAGGGGGCAAAGTAGGCCTCAGCATCAGCAAACTGTAGAAAGGTGCAATTAAAACTGATGAGCTCACAGACTGAAAACAAACCAAGATTTCTAATACATAACTGAAATTCTCAATGCAAACACGCAGTTGTTTTAGTCTTCACTGAGTTCTTTTTTGTTGTATTATCTTCTATATGTGTTATTCGTTTTGTTTTGTTTTATTTTTGCTGCTGCAATTACCAAATTTCCCCACAGGAATCATAAATGTTTCATCCTATCTTAACAGCATAGTGCCCCGTTGTGGTGGAAGTGTGACATGACTACTTACAAATGCAGAGTGCCTCCGCTGCAGGGTGCCGGTGCACTGCTGCCTCCAGGGCCGCCACAGCAGGAAGCCCAGCAAGTACAGCACAAACATGGAGGTCTTGGTGAACGTGCTGAAGAAGGGTTTGTTGTACTCCTGCCGCTTGAAAATGTACTGAGGGAACAAACAACAAAAGAGAGCTATTAGGATAATCATTTTATTAGTTAACCTACGTGTGTTCTGGGCTGGAAAGTCCAGGCCAGGAACACCTCTGCCTCATATTTACATCCTCCTCAGCTTTTCTTCTGTTGTTTACAAAAAGAAAACCCTGGTCTGCTTGACATCTTTCATTCCACCAAGCGTGAAGTTCAGTTCCACAGGGCGCTATCAGAGGGATTGCACTCTCAATTCAAATATGCGCAACCTCAGTTTTGCATCATAGACACTCCTGTCTGTATTAAGATTTTCTTTTGCATTTCATTGCTGGATTGAATGTAGTGGAGAGAGGAACAAAGCTGGGGTCATGAACCAGTAGGTCATGAACCAGGTTCAAACATGCAAAGCCTCGTGCACATGATCGACCTCACGCCTAGTCTGCTGATCCATGGAACACCTCAATGCACTCTGGGTCTTCAGTAGATGCGCTGCCCATCAAAAGTTTGGGGACACCTTGCCTTTTCTAAATTTTTAAAGTACTATTTTATTTTCTCTGTTATTTTTCAATTAAGATGTAAGGGAAAAATGCCTACAATGCTTTTATTAATGTAAAATAGCTATTTACTAATACTTTGGATAGATTTATTCAACACTCACACTTCATGTTCATCAAAGTGTCTTCTTTGGTATGAAGAGGTATGAAGTTTTGTCTACCAACCAGCACCACAAACCTCTGGGACGTCCTGCAGAAGGCAGAGCGTCTCTGAGGAACGCCTGGAAAAACTGACTGTTCCCATTAAAGGAATAGTTCACCCAAAAATGAAAATTCTGTCATCATCTACTCACCCTCATGCCAGTTGAAACACAGGTGAAGTTTGTCCATATAACACACAGGGAGGTTGCCAGCACAACTCCATGTCTTTTTGGAACTCTAAAGAACAGGTCCCCATTGACTTCAGTTGTTTTGGAGAAGGCTGCTACCAAGTTGTGCTGGCAACATCCCTGTGTGTTATATGGACAAACTTCACCTGTGTTTCATTTGGCATGAGGGTGAGTAGATGATGACAGAATTTTCATTTTTGGGTGAACTATTCCTTTAAGGATGTGTGTGCAGCATTTACAGTTGGTAAGGAGGTTTTTTATTTGATGAACATACAGTATAGTTTAATTCATTTTTTTAGTGTGATTTTTCTCAAACTAAACCTAGTTAGTCTTTAATGGTGTTAAGTTAAGTTGCAAACCAACAAAGAAAACATTCTTATTTATTAAGCATTTTCAAAAGCTAGGTGTCCCCAAGCTGCTGTGGTGATCGTGTACTGCAGCCCAAAAGAACCCAGCAGGGGGGAGGTAAGCTGGCTGACTGTGAGACAGTCCTTACTGAGGTCAGCTCAGAGGAAGCCACCCAGATGACATCCACCAGCAGGAGTATCACCACCCCCAGGGCCATGCGCCTCCGCTGGGCCGCCGAGCTGCTCTGAGAGCCCATCCGGTTCATGATGAACACCCACACCATCTGGACACTGCTAGAGAAGAGCACACGCATGCATGAACACACACACACATTTTCTAATTAAAGACCCCAGGAAATGGCATCTTTACTTCCTTGATTTGATGCATTTCCTGTTGAAACAGGATGTTGGGGCTGGACATAATGTAGTGAGGGATCATTCTAAACCAATGGAATATGAGTCAGGGAGAGAAAGGCAATTTTAGGGGTGCGGAGGGGCAGGATTGATCAAAAATCTGATATTAGAAATTTACAGTATATTTACGCCTACTGGTGCAGCATGAGGTCACCATGAAAGATACTCTGCAGTTTCCAGGAAGTAAAAGTAATGGGAGTTCATTTCATGGGGACCTTAACCTGAACTGCACTATCGCACTCAGCATTTTCCGCAGAAATTCATGACAATGTGGTGTTGTGACACTGTTAATGACTTTCCGACAGAAGTGATGTATATGTAAATGAAGACAGGATTGTAAATATATCAAGGGCGTTTCAGAACCTGTCCCACAACATTCACTGTAGGACAGAAATGTAAATATTTTAAGTTGTAGTTCAAATATGGCAGCACCTGTAAATCCTTCGAAAGGATTCTTCTATGGGAACTTCTGTGAAGCCTCTTCAGTCAGGCTGGAGTCTGAGAGTGAAAACAACAGCCATCCTCAGCACAAATGGTCCACAATCTATTCTCAAAGCCCTCACATTATTATGCAAGACTGAACATTGCCATTGAGGTGAAAATCCAGAAGGACTTACTTTGGTGCCCAGACAGATAAGATAACTTACAGGCTAGAGCATGTTATAACTAATCGTAACATGCAAGCAGAACTTAACGAAGAACATAACGGACAACATTTTACATACTAACACAGATCTATTCAAAGAGAAATTTTACCCTGTGAAAAGCACGTTGCAAAGTCAGCCCTGGTTTCTCCAGGTGCAGCTCAGTCTCAGTCGATAACACAATGTGGAACAGCTCAGAAATGTTGGTGAACACCAACCAGGGGATCCACGGCAAATCAAAACCTGACACGAAAAGGGAGGAATAGATAGTTACTCTATATCTAACAGATTGTAGCTTTTATTTAAAATCAATGACCAGGATTTTGTAACGTCACAGCAAAACAACAGTGGAAATATTGATGTGAAACAGCCTTGACTCATGAAGTGATCCAGTCAGCAGCAGTAAGCCAAGCCAAGCCTAAAACTACCAGAGATTCAGTCGTGCTACAACTTTGTTTACATAGTGATATACTTAATTAAAGATATATTTCTCTCTGAAATGATTGTCTGAGCTTTTGAAACGGGCACTGCATGTGAGATGTGGCACGTGGCAGTATGTGACAACTAAATGAGAGTTCGACCTGCACTAGTATGAGGCTGGAAAAGGTTTGATTACATTTGCAACGGCTGTCAGCATTACAGTGGACATGCACAGTAAACAGAGCTGTATGTAAAATTATGATGAGTTTAGAGATTGTTTGCCATACGCAAGCTAAACTCTCCAAGGTCATATGTGAAAACAGTCAATGTTTTGGTAGCTGACTTGAACCCCTGCATGCACAGTAAGCCAACCGTGAGCAACAGCTAGCCAGTTTATTAGCTCTAAAGCTACATTAACGCGATAGACTGGGGGTCTAACACACACACAGCTAGCAATGTTTCGATATAACGTCGATTCCTCAGATACAAAACATGGATTAGATCGGATACGAGCGACCCTGTCTAGTTAAGGTTATCTAGTGACAACGTTATGCTACGTGTATTTATCAGATAACGATAACGTTAGCTAGATGCTAACACTCTTGCTAGATTGTCAAGTGATCAAATTATCAGTCTTTTTACCTGAATGGTGGGAGAAATCATTTATTTGGTTACCGCCATTAATTACTCGTCTTTTCATAAGTTGCAATGTCCGAAGTATCGATAAATGCCCAGTTATTACGATGAAATGATTGACAGCCCAATGGTTGTAAACATTAGCACACTCGCCCCTTTTTTCTGATCAGGTGACATCACTTAACGCATACCGAGGCTTCTGGGATATGTAGTGTTTCAGTGGGACTTCAGTCAGATGACCGTTATTCTCTTGTCTCCAGAACATTATTAACATAAAAAAGCTTTCACAAGATTCAGGCTGCTTAACGAATACTCATGCACGTATTATAATATTGACTCTGGAGTTTTTAGCTGCAACCAGCAGCTAGTGGAGGTTGGTCGGTTGGTCCATCAACAGGTCAAAAAATAAATAAATAAATACAATGTGCTGTTTTCATCAGCTGATCATAGGAGTTTTGCTGAGGTAGGCTATAAGACTCATGCTTGTTCTGGGGGCAGATTTATTTAAGTAGGGTGTAAGACTCATGCTTGTTCTGGGGGCAGATTTATTTACAGTAGGTTATAAGCCTTCTGTAGAGTACAACAGGTGGTGACATCACCTGGCACAAAGACCAGGCAATTGCAGATGGACAGTTCAGTACCGTACTTTTAACCATTAGTTGTCAGGCTTCACCATAGATTTGGGTGGGGTTTAGTTACTCTTTAAGAAAATTAAAGACATCAGGGTCCAGCGAGAAGTGGCCATTGTACCTGGAGAGAAAAAGTTTAAGAAAAGAAATTTATGCAGTCATCATCAACAAAGTGCAAGAGGAGAACAAATGCTATTTTAAAGCACCAATGTCCACCAGCAAGGATTATTATCTGTATGCTTGTGAAGGAGCCAGTAAAGCCACAGCAAGGAGCAAAGGAGAGTCGAAACATTAAGTCTTTGCCTGCAGAAGCTTCACCTGAGTAATACTAACTTTTATCTAAGGTCAGTATGAATGAACTCTGTGACGTAGCATCCATTTCTCTGCTGCGATGTTCTGAGGATCAGTTACAGGGGGTGGAAAAAATAAGAGAAACACCTTACAATATAATTCAATACAATACAATAGTTCTGCAACAAATACCAGCTTTGTGAAGCTCATAATGTTCATTGTTTTTATAGAGACTGTGTCACAGAGGTGTTGATTCAACTCTATGGTAATTTTTGAGGCCTTAGAGACTTTTCACTTGACATAATGCTGGGCACATTCCAAACAATTGTGTACTTATACTGTAAGGTACTTATAGAGAGGACAGCAGGCAACATGGTGGCATGAACATCCATTTCCAGGTCATTGTGGAAAGAGGAAAGTAGGAGAGAGAAAAGGCTTATGTGCACTAGCAAAGTGTCTAAACTGCATTAATAAGCTAAAATGACAAAAATGTTAATGAATAATGTTAAATAGGCCTAGGTATATGTATCGTATACTGTATATACGATACGAATGGATATAGAAAATACCCCTCATTCTACTAGAGGTTAGCCTGCATTACTTCATTATGTTATGTAGCCTACAAAAAACAAAAAAGAATATAGAAGGCACCTTTAATGAGCGCAAATAAAAAAGTGCATAAGAAAGCAAAAGAACATAAGCACAGGCTATATTAAATGCTGCTAATATTAGCGGAATGTACCTCCCTAAAACTTTAAACATAAAAAGTTAAATAAGTAAAATAAAAACATGAGCTTTCTTTTTTCTGAATTGATCTATTTATTCTGCTTTAATGTTGCAATGTTTTCTCTTTTAACTGTAGATCTTGAATGTCGTTTGACCCTTTTATGTCTTTCTAAGTTCTTGTTAATTGTTTTTTTTATTTTGTGTGTTTATTTTTCCTGAATTGTGTTGTGTGTGTTGTGCTGTTGCAACTATTGTTAGATTAGCATGACCTGTCACTCACAGATGCTAAATAGCTAGGCTACATGGAAATTGAGACTGTTTTCATTGGTCTGAACCATATTGGAAAAGTTTACTTTGCTGCATTTCTGTTTTTGGTTCATTTAGGTTCACACTACCCAGTTACAAGTGAACCAGGGCTTGTAAACAAAATGACTCACAAGTAGTTTGTAGTTTGTTTATTGGGTTTTGGTAACCTGTCATTCCGCAAGGTTAAAAATGTCATGCTAGCTTCCAAGCATGTGTAACTGTTGTGTAACTGTTGGCTATCAGATGTCAACATCTGTCTCCAAACACCCATAAACCCTTGTGTTTTATGGTCATTTCCTGTAGTGGTTTCCACATCGCTTAAAGCTGGCACATGGCCCGAAGTCATGCCGCTCTTGCCTATCTGAAAGTTTGCAAAGTCGTACACGTGATACCAAAACGCATCTGTGTTATCCGTGTTATCTGCATTTCCACAACTTTGTTTAGAAATAATAAATGTTGCTGAATATTGACTTATAAGGCGGCTGAAATCCGCTCTTGCCGCTACATAATCAGCGGTGTACCGGCACAGGTTTTTGGAGCTCACCCAGTCCTATCATACCGCATCACAGTTCACTTGGAAGAGGACTGAGACACATTTTTAGTTACTTATTTTTGCCACCTTGAGTTGGAGTGGCATTGTTCTCACATGCTGAAGCAAACGCTCCAGAGTTTGAATAAATCCCAAACATGCTTGGTGTCAACGCACCTAATTCACCTGTTGTTTTGCTTGATTTTTCATCTCCTAAGCCATGGTTGCATCATGTGTTTGTGATTGAAGGAGTGTTTTTTAACACCTCTGACTGGAGTGATGCCTCTGAGGTTTGGGTTGTCATTGTCTGACTATAACACAGAGGTGTGAACAACCTGCCTCTACACCACATAGTTTTGTTAAATGTGACAAATTTCTTGGGCATTGTTGGAACAAGCAGTGCGTCCATGTGTTTACACGTGTTTGTGTGTGTGTGTGTGTGTGTGTGTGTGTGTGTGTGCATAGGTCAAGATCCATTGCATCTTTAAGGCCATGATACACATGAAATATTTTGTCAACAGAGAATTTTGGCAACAATTAATAGCAACAGTATTTTGACAATACAGGTCTGTTCCTTATAGTTAACTATGTTGTCCATATTGACCTGAAGGCAACGTCGCCCATCTCTGTTGCCTCAAAAATTTGGGCAGTTAAGGGTCTTTCACACCAAGCAGAGCAGACTTTGACCCGGCTCTCAACACTGATCTTGATCTGGGTGGTTTTTGCAGACACTTTGCGGACACTTTCATACTGACGGACAACCAGTGTATTTCCCAAGTATCTTCTTGTCCAATATTGTCATAGTAGAACCTTTTCCCATCTCTTAATGACTTGAAAATCTCCTAAAACAAGAAATAACAACATAGGCTATAACATTCATCTACTAGTTATCATGTAGAATAATAGAAACTTATGGTTGGCATACTTGGACAGAACTCCCAAGTAGGGGAGGATGGGGTAAACTGAGCCCCTATTTACATTTTGTGCTACTACAGCAAAACAATGTGTATTTATTTCACACAATAATTGCTATGTAAGGTTGTTGGGTATTCATAGAAATTAAAACATTTTCTGTAGTTTAGAAGTACGACCAGCCCAGGGTGAGGGTAAGTTGAGTCCAATGGGTATAGAATTGTCCACAATTTAAAACCTTTATTTTTGTCCTGTCCTTTCACTAGAGCCTTAGCCAGCATGCAGGGGCAGACAAGCTGTCTCTCCATTCTGTCTCTTCTGATAACCAGAGTTAGCATTTTTGAGCCATGGGTTCACTTCCCTCAGCTGAAAAATATGATGATTTGAATGGGGTTTTGGTTAAAAGCCTGAGAATAAGGTCTGTGGTTAAGACAAGCTTAAAGTAAGCTGATAACAAATGGCTAACTGTTTTAGAAATTGAACTACAATGGGTTAGTTGCACAATAACGTCATTATGCAGAATAGTCTGCCATAAATCCTCTGAACTGTAGAACTCGCAGTATTTTCAATTTCGTTTGTAGATTTACCAATTTATAGTTTTTTCCAATTGTAGTTTTTTAAATTGTAGGTTTTTGAATTTGCTAGTGTGCTAGCTTGCCTGAAGCTGAAGCTTTGAGTGTTTGTGACGTTGGATGAATGCGACCTCTGCTGTAGTTCATTTTTTTCACAGGTTAGCCTAGCGTTATCTTTTTACTAAATGGATTACAATTATGCTTTAAAATTCATGAAAGCAGTGTTGATTCATCAAAATTATCTCAGATAACAAAATGTATAACAAGATGCAGGCATGCGTTAAACACAGAGCTTATGTTCAGCATCAGTTCAAAACCACATTCAAAAACTCATGGCTGTGGCCAAAGAACCATGGCGGAGCTAACTTCCGCCTGGCTTACAACAAAACGTCATTGCTGGACCACTCAATAGTTACTCAGGGTAACTAGTTCTAGAGCCCTCTAATGAGGCTCTGTTAGATTAACCACTCATCTAGTTGCCTCAGCGCACTGAAATTGAACATGTTCAGCCAATCCAGATGAGCCTACAAAACCCTATGATGCTCCGCCCTATATAAGGTGAGGGTACCAACTGCATCCACCATGTCTTCAGCGACTCGTGGAGAAGCATTAGAGGGCTCCATCTGTGATCATAGAGCTAGGGTTACCATGCGTAACTGTTCTATTTGACACCTGCGACACTAACATGCTGACAAAATGGCAAGTGTGCAATCTAGTAGGCTATACCAGTTAGTAAAGTCATCGAGTGAAGGGGCTGTGGGAAGAAACGAAATGAGACATGCCTTGTGTCAGGAGAAATGCTTTGGTGCATTTTGTAATTTTGAAATACCAAAATATTTGGAAATTAATATATGCAGTAGCAATACAGAAATCATGGATTGAGAAAATCAATGCAATACTGCAAAGCCCCTGGTTATGAAAAGCTTCAGATAGACTCCTTGAGCTGCCAGAACCTCCTGTGAAACCAACATACTGTATAGAGAAACAGTATGTGGGTTAACTTGTATGTTTTATGTAAGTAGGCTGTGTGAGGTGTAACAGTCACAATGTCATGGATAACGGCTGAATAAGGCTAAACAAATCATTAGAAATCATGGTTGCTTAATAACCCACTCCAGCTGGTCTGGATTATCACTCTGGCTGAATACCATCTCCACATACCATACTTGCATATTATACACTGTATTGATGATGTCCATTGTCTGGCATTTTTGGTTTATTTTACTTTCTTCTTTTTATTGTTGTTGCTCGTTACTGTGAACACCTCAAATGTATTACACTGCAACCCAAACGTCCCTATGGGGTCAATAAAGCTGCTATTCTACTCTGCTATGAGAGAATCTGTGTCTCCCTCTACTGTTCATTTTTCTACACAACAACAAGCTTGGTATTCTGGGCCCTCAAACCAGAACAAACCATTCACTTTCAATTGAAAAGTTCCAGCAGGTAGATTTTCTTCAAAATTCAAGAATTAGAAGGCTGGCTTGCCAAATCTTTTAAGAAACAATTGAGAGTGAGTAATCGATAATTAGATTTTAGATCAGGAAATCATACCGTTGGGCAGAATGTGTGATCTGAAAAATACAAAAACCCAACTTCATATCCCCTCAGGAAATTGTAGGTTCTGGAGTTGGATAGTTGGAGGTGTTTGAATTGTATACTGAAAAGGGCATTTAAATCAAAACATCCACCGAGGCTTTAAGTTAAATGCAACTGATGTGCTTTTGTCTTTATGTCTTAATTTATGTAATCTCACTTGACAGAATCAGACTTGTCATGAATCTGGTACCAGGAAGTAAAATTACAGGGATACAGCTTTTCATATTTGGTTTATTGGTCTTGTTTCTAAATCCAAATTGGTTCAACTGGACACAATAATAATCAGGGTTCTGACTACTTGGAGGTGTACATAAAACCTGTAAACATGTTTGACAAATCACAGCATATATGCATTATAACATCCTATATTAGAATTCAACTTCTCTCCATCACTCAATTTCACTCAAAACTGTTTATTTTCTTGTTCCCTATAGCATTCACTGATCAGCTGAGCTATAGATTAAAATTAACAGTTCTTTCCATGTAATAAACATTTGAAGAATTATTGTTCCAAAATTAGATATCCATCAATTGAAAAACACGACACCTGCTATGGCAATGATATTGATAACAGAAAATAACAATTACAGAACTTTTTTGAAGATAATTCTTAAAGTTATACTTAACTATTCACTAATACTACTGACCTGATAATGAATGTGACTAAAGATTTGTTTTTTGAAATGGATACAAAGCATTTTAGGATGAAGCCATTCATTTTGAAAGGGGCCGGCTCTGACGAATCCCTTACTGTCCCTGTTGGGGAAATACAGTGGTACAGAAATGTAAACAAACAAACCTAGCACAAATATAGCCTTTTAATTACAAAGCAAGGAGTTAGTAACTGCAGTCGTGTTAATAATATTAAAAATACAACTCAATTTAAGAACTCACATGTATTTTTATGGCCCTGGACAGTCCAGTCAGTGTTTGTGATCGTGAACAATTTGAAGCTAATCTCAGAACTCAAATAAATTTTTCCCACATGGCTTTAATCCTGTTCTGCACAAAATTAAAATTGTTACCATGAAAAGGTTAGCCTCTAAATTAATTAAATTAAACACATTTTAGACAATTAAGTAGGTATTTAACAGTTGCTCAAGTTTGTCACTATTTGTATTTGGTGTATGTCTCATATCTCATGAAAAGAAGCCAGCAAATTATAGACAGTTACACCCAACAGGGTAACACTTTACAATAAGAGTAAATTTTTAAGGGTTAGTTAATGCTTAATAAGCATTAACTAACCCTTAATTAACAGTTAACGTTAATGTGTCTGGTAATCATTTACTAATGGTGTTCATGTTAACTAAGGTATTAATTTATACATTATTTAATAGTAATCTTTATGAACTATTAAATAATGTATAAATTAATACCTTAGTAAACATGAAGACCATTAGTAAATTACACATTAGTTAACTGTTAATTAAGGGTTAGTTAATGCTTATTAAGCGTTAACTAACACTTAACTTAGTGTACCCTTATTGTAAAGTGTTACCCCTAACAGTCCTTAAGCCAAAGGGCAGTAAACAGTGTCTGAGCCTTTTCCTATACTTAAAGTTACTTATTTAAGTAAAACAAATACAGCCACCCTACATAATTGTTCCAAATTGTTTTCTACATGGATGTACTATGGACTGCAGCTTGGGAGGAAAATACCCTTTTTATGTTTGTTCACATGGCAGGTCCTAATCTTACAAAAGACTAATCTTACAAAAATATTGGGGAATTGCAGCGAAGAGTCTTCTTATGAACTTCCTAAAGTTTCTTCTTAAGTAACAAGGATCTATCTTAAGAGCACTTTTGTGAACCCGGCGCAGAGTGGAAATCTGACTTAGTGGTCTCATACAATGTTTGTTTGTTTAAAACCAAATGAGCTCAACATTACAGTAGTGCTATCAGTTCAAAGCACAAAATGGAACCTTAGAAAAATTATCCTGGGTACTTTCACAGTCACCTTTTCAATATTTCCAATTCATTCTCTATGGAGCCATAAACTGGTGTGAAATTGCAGATTAGGGGGCAGAAAATTAGAAGGGAAGTGGGCCGCTCTTCTCTCTCGTCTCTGGTTAAAGAGCTATTCAGTCTCAGTTCCCACATGACAGTCACATTATAGTTTGAAAGACAGTGAATCCACAGCGCTGTGCATCTTAGGGTCTGGTTCTGCATGCTGCCATTGTGACAGACAGTTTGTTCGCTGATACAGACAAAACTATTATGAGAATGTAGGAAGAAAACATTTCAAAAGGTAAAATTTAGTGGTATTTGCTTCAAAGTAAACCTGATGCGGTGTTACAAAAGTTCTTCAATGTATGGCTTAACAGTTTAATTCAAAGGACTAATGTCTCCCAGCCACAGTGCATTCCCAGTCAGTTCCTTAAAGGAAAAATCCACCCTAAAACACTTTTGCATTTTGCATTTCTGGGCCCATTTTGTTGTTTGGTGGTGTGTTTCTTATTCTGCGGATAAATGGCCAAATATCAATCCATCGTAGAAGAGGCAGAGATACCAAGTTCTCCTCTGACAGTAGCCACAATAGACCAGAATGCAACGCTGCCACAAGATACATTGCATTTTGAGTAAGGGGGCGCAGCCGCGATCACAGACATGACCCAGTGTTCATGGACTAGTTGGCTATCTATTTTTTATGCCCATATGTCCACCAATTATTGAAAGCAACAAGTTCAGGCCCTTTCTCTGGGGGTTCTCCAAAGGCATGGTGGGAAATGTAGGAAATCACTAACTGAAGTAGAAGTAGACAAGGCAGGTGGAAGCAAAGTCAGTACACAAAAAAGTAAATTAGAACTAACTCATGGATGCTTTGAACATCACAACTTGATGATAAATAACAATGTAAGAGTATCCCAGGGTGGATTTTTCCTTTAACTGTTTTCTTTACCTCTTCAGGTTTGCTCTCTGACTGAATGAAGTCAATAAACTAAAAAGGACAACAATCCCTGTGACACTAGAGCTCATCATGTTCATAAACATTATACTCCTTGGTAGTTATCAGCCCGTCTTTATTGTGGTCGCTCTTCTGGAATATATCAGTCAGAATCTTCTCGTAGAAAGGCTCATCGCGCGGCGCTCCGCCTTTTTCATACTCCAATTTCAAGTATTCTTTCACCTGAAAATAAAGGAACACTCATTGTTCAAACTGCAGTCTAAATAATAGACTTAAACTATACTTCTCCTACATAACATGCCCCTGCTGTGGTTGTTATGAAATTCACTAGCAACATAAGACACAGACATCTGAATGGTGATGATAGTCAATCACTTCAATGGCGCTTAATGTTCAATCAATAGACGAGCAAACGTCATGATTACATGTCTGTTTGGCAAAAATCACAACATTCTATATATTTGGTTATTACACGGTTATTGTTATTATACTCAATTCTGATTGGCCAATGAATAACAAACCGCTGATTCACATCTAATCAGTCAAGAATTCTGGTGTCGTGCCAAAATATTTATCCCCTACAAAATGTGTTTCCCTAGAGGTGTGTCTTCATTTTGTCCTTTGTTTTGCCATTGCACAAGGAAACTGCCTTGGGGGAGATGTGCTTAATAAGTGGCAAACTGATTTATAGCCTCACAGCTTCATTTTTTAGAGGCAACAGATGCTTATGGTTTGAGATAACAAGATCACAAACAAGCGTGATCTCCATTCACTATGAGGTAACGAGGTAGCTTACTTTCAGTAGGCTACTACTTTTGTAATCCCGTAAAATGTTTTTAAAACATTGCTCTACTATTTGAAAAGCCTGTGATAGGAAAACAATGCACAAAAGTTGAATTTATGTTGTTATTTTCTTCCCCGCCATGAAATCAAGGCTAAGACACACTGCCAAGGGTTTAGTGGTTACGAACTTTGCCACACACCAGTCATTATTGCAACATATTGGCCCCCACAGTCTGTCTTCAGTCAGGGCTTGTTTTGTGGTAATGACTGTCTCACTGTACATTTTACCTCACATAACACTGGATCACAGTTACCTCAGCCTTCGTGAGACTTCTGTCTTTATCCAGGTCTATTTCCTTGAAGGCCTCCATGCTGCGTGGGCCCCTCGACACGGAGTACAGCTCCACCTCAAAGATCAAAGTGGCATTGGGTGGGACTGGGTCTATTGGAAAAAAAACATAACAGTAAGATTTTAAAAAGACCACAGGCCTATTGATAATGCCATAATCAATACTGATCATTTGAGATTAATGTTTATCATGCAGTACCTTATAAGGCTGGCTTTGCAGAAGAGGATTAGTGAAAAATTGATTTGAATTCTGAGATTAATCTTAGAATCTTAGAAGAATCTTAGACTTTATTCTAAGAATTCTGACTTAATTCTCAGAACTAAAATACATTTTTCACATGTAGCCCTAATCCTCTTCCATAAGAATGTTTGAATGCTGGCCTAAGTGTAAAGTATAGATAAGATATCACTATCCCTATGGGAAAATTCGGGAAAGCACAATAGATCAAAACTTTTTTCTGATAAATTGGTTTCACAACATTTCAGAAAAGGATGGCAACTGACTCTCAAGGGTAAAATGGGTTTTCAAGGTGGTTAAGATACATTTTCAGACCCTGTGATGAATCTGTTACCGATTAAATAATTAAAAGGATAATGGGAAAAGATACTGCGCAACCGTTTGAAGAATTAATACTTATCAAGATGATAACATCAGCAAGAACTGCAAGCACTATTCCTAGTAAAGTAATGATTTATAATGGCTTTTAGAAGACAATGCGGGCCCAGGAGAAATAAGACGTATGAATCCAGCAAGAAGACAGAATACACTAAATAAAGCAAAAAGTAATAGTTTGTTATGAGACAATGAATATATAACTGAAATTGTTAATTCTTTGCGAGTGAGAAAGAGAGACAAACCAGGAGGAGAGAAGCTCCAGTGCAGCTGCTCGGTGGCCGACAGTTAAAGATTGTTTGATTAGTTAGTGAGTGTTGTATAAATGTGAAGCAAACTGGTGCAAGGAAAAAAGCATGCAAGCTCAGCAAAACCCTCTCTTGACTAAATACAGCTGGAAAAAAAGTAAGAGGTTTCCAGAACTAGAAGTTAAAGGTAAAATGCTCCTTTCACCTGTTAGTCTTCTGAAAGTGTTACGATGCAAGCGAAATAAAAGTAGAGACCTTAAACCTCTGCATGCTTACAGTACATGCCGTGGGGAGATGAGTAGCTGCAAGGGATGCCCTTTCAACTAAAGTGCTGTGAAAAGAAGACAAGACAGCATGAAGGAAACTCTTCTGCCACAGAACCAATACACAACCTTACACAATATAGTTTTTCAATTATTTAAAGGATAAGTTCAGTGATTTTGGTCCGACATATAATTTGTCTCTGATATACCTGTAGTAGCCTACTTGGACCCGCAGAAAATATTTGCTGCTGACTCAGCTGATGGTTTAAACTAGGCTTCTTGCTGCTAAAAATGAGTCCAAATGGGGTTTGTCAAAACATATATATAAAAAAAACTAAAACTACATGGCGACCAACTGATGTATTTCTATTCACCGCCCGTAAAGCAGCAGCAGTCTGTGCTGCGGCGGAGAAAAAATGTCCCCTGATTTCCTGATTAGTGAAAGTTTGGGTAATGGCCGAACTGTCATGAAATCAGAGCTAATTACCTCCGCCAAGGAGGTCATGTTTTCACCCGCATCTGTGTGTTTGTCCGTCCGTCCGTTAGCAGGATATCTCAAAAAGTTAGGCACGGATTTGCACGTATGAAGGTTGGTTATGGGTCAAGGAAGAACTGATTAATTTTTCATATCGAAAGTGGGCGTGGCATATCACCAAAAGGTGAATAACTTCCTTGCAGGGTGTTGTCAGACATGGTGGTGGTCTGTGCTCTACTGAGCACATTTTCTAGTTTTTGATGTATTTTGTAATTTTTCCATTTACTCTCAACTCCCCTGTGGAACCTATAAATGTCTTTTTTGGAGATATTTTGACAAACCCCATTTGGACTCACTGTTAGCAGCAAGAGGCAACGGAGCTCACGGTTTCAACTGTCAGCTGACTCAGGAGTCAATATTCTCTCTCTCCCATGTACTACAGGTATGTAAGAGACAAATCATATATAGGTCCATTTATCATATATAAGCCCTCTGTGGACTTTGTGTTACAATGGCTGCTCCTTCACCTTGAACTGAACAGTGCAGGCAGAATCACTGCTCTGCTTGCTCACCTTTGCCTTTTTCTCCAAACCCTAGCTCTGGTGGGACTGTTATCTTCCGTTTCTCTCCAGGACACATGTCGACCATTCCCAAGTCGAGGCCCTTGATGACCTGTCCAACACCCAACACAAACCACTGAGGATGTCCGGCTTTGTCCGATCGACTGAAAGAAGAAGAGCACATGCAGAAATATGAGCCGGTGCCCATATCCTATCAATGAATGTGAGTTTTAATGTCATCAACTTCTGAATTAACACATGACTCCAGCATGGATGGAGAGCTGAAACAAGCCACTATTAATATAATTTGGGCTATTCCATGGATTCATGTAATGTCTGTAGACTGCTGAAATAAATGCAGAATAAACTACAGTTCCCAAGATTTAAATTAAGTGATCCTCTCCAATTTAAGAAATAGCCTATACAAGAGCCTAGTGCTCAATCAATCAATCAGTCAATCAATCAAGCAAACTTTCAAAACATAAAAGTGCATTGTGTCTGTCTTTTCTCCGATTTATTAACAAAGATAATTTTTGTTAACTACACCAGTTCGTTTACTTTCTCATATGGCCTACCTGCAGTAGAACTGGGAACCATCTTTGGCGAGGAACCCATCATAATGAACGTTCATCAGATCTCCTCTCTTGCTCTTCCGCTCGCACTCCCTGGGCATGAACACAACCTCGATCTTGACTTCGCCATTCGGCTCCTCTGCCGTCGCTAAATCACAGAGGAGATTAAGGTGAAAGAAAGCAAACAGGCACAGTATGCAGCGAAACTTCCACATCTTGCCTCTGTGTGTTCGTGGCAACTTCTGAAGATGACGTTGAACGGTGGAGGACGTGGAGAGTGAAGCTCGAGCTGCTGCAGAACCAATGGAGGCGTCTTCAACCTGACCACGCCCACTCCGATCAGAGAGAAGCATGGCAAAGCAAGAGGTGTCACTCCCGCGTACTTCCGTCTTCGCTTCTGGCAGACTAGACCGCTTCTTTGTATTTATGGCCGGAGTCCATGACAGTGTATCCTACGGAAGAGGATTAGGGCCACATGTGAAAAAATTCATTTGAGTTCTGAGTTTAAAGTCAGCATTCTGAGATTAAAGTCAGAGTTCTGACTTCTGAGAATAAAGTCAGAATTCTGAGAATAATGTCAGAATTCTGCCAAACACCGTAATGTCTACTGTCTTAGAGAACTACTTGTAGCATTGTGAGACCTAGACATGACTTTAAAATCATAAAAATAAAAGACAATTTTGTTTACCAGATGTTCCTTTTTCCTGTAAGACTACTATAGAGACGTCTAATTTCAGTTAAATTCATGAAGGTTCATGCACAAATTTAGTTGTTAGTAGTTCAGTTAGTTAGTATGCATCAATTATTGGGTGGACCTCCATTAATATAGGCTACAAGTTTTATAAATAGTCTGAAGCATGTGTGAAATGTTTTCCCAGCCCTTCACTATTACAGTCTAGCGAACCAGGGTTCCTATAGGCTGGAATGAGATCTGAGCAGTACATCTCACATATACTACTACAAATATGTTTAGAGAGTATGTTTCAAAATATACAAAATTTAGCCAAAACTGTAGGCTATCTCTAGCCTACATGTAGATGACATTCATTTGAGTGTTGTTTGGATACTTGCAGATATATGCTATCACCACTGCATAGGAAGAAAATGTATTTCCAGTGTCCAAAATATATTCTGTCATCCACACATACAAATAGTCTGACAAAACATTTTCTTCATCCGAGGAAAATGAACACATCTATTTCATCTATCTTTTTAGATAGCTGTATTGCTAGCTAGCAAGCTAAAAGATGTTCAGTGAATTTAGATACTATGGCATATCTGCTATACTGAAACATGAAAACTAAATTCATTGCTAATAAGCTTTTTCTATTTTACAGTGTGTGGGTCTATAGAGACAGTGCATGCCATGGGGATATTCCCTGAGACGAAGCCCCACCAGTTATGACAGATCCTGTCCAAGATGCTGCTGCTGATTTAGGATGTTGCAGAGCCATCAGCTCAGTGAGCCTGTTTTCCAAAACTACCAAAAGAGTCCACACTCTTATAACACCAAGCTCCAAGCTGCAGGGGCCTCAGGACTGTCACAAAACCACTCTTAAGTAAGGATGTGTCATTGTCAACACATGTGCATGTCTAGGTTTGGGATAACACACACAATTACTTTTCTTCACTGCATATGTTAAAGGAAAACTCCATCCTAAAACACTTTAACACAGTTAAAATAACAGCTACTGGCCATGTACCTGTGCATTTATGGGCCCATTTTGTTGTTTGTTGATGTATTTTTCTTATTCCAAATGTAGACAATGAGATATTTCTTTCAGCTACAATGGAGTTTTTATAGCAGAAACATTTTCAGCAATCTAAAACATCAGGAGTAAATGTCAGGTTTTGCTGTCAGTCCCTCAGAATCAAAGAGCAAGAGCTTCTTTCTAGAGCTCTGGCATCAATGATGATGTTTTATACTACTCTACTGTGTGGGGACTACCCATTCAAACAGAGTAAGAAGTATAAATTTGTGGATTTTTAGGTATACTGATGTAGGAGAAATACTTTGCCCACTTTTCCACTTTCTGAAAAAGGCTATTAATCAGCATCAAAGGAGTGATTCAGCATTCTGTAGGTGGCAGTATGGGTGGGCATTTTGAAGTGAGCAGGTCTAAAACTGACTTCATCATTTTTGGTTTACATCTTAAGGATTCAATTTACACTGTTATCCAGAGAAACAGTAGAATAAGATTAAATTCAGAGATTTGGTTCACCAATATGCCTGCCTAGGGTATAAACTGTGAATCCAGGGTAAAAGAGGGTAACATGGTTCATTAAATACTACCACTACTACTACTACTACTACTAATAATAATAATAATAATAATAGGATAATAATAGGATAATAATAATAATAATAATAATAATAATAATAATAATAATAATAATAATGATAATAATCAACAGTTACATAGCAATTTTCCAAACAGCTGTTACAAAGTGCTTTACAAAACAAATATGTTCAACAAATTCAATAAAAGAGCAGATAAAAACAGAGAGACATGAGAACAGATAGCATGACAGCTTGGTTTACTGGAATTTAATGGGATCCAAAGGAATAAAAAGGATTTTTCAGGAATTTTCACCGGAGAACTACTCATGATTAAAAACGAATGGGATCCAAAGTCTGGGCCAAGTAGTGCAATCGCCCTACTGTAAAAAATAAAAAAATACAAAATAATACGCAGGCATTGAATGACACAATGGCAATCCAATAGCCAACTTCAGAGCGTCATCCACCATCTTTTGGACACGCGCATCACCGAATTTCCACCAATAGGAGAGGCAGGGGCGTGAACCTGCGGCTCCATATATTGCAGGACGCCGGCGTCTGTGAGTCATTGCCTTTGAGACAGACAACGTGGTCGGACCTAAGAACATCGCTGCTGTAATACGTCGCTATCGGACATATTTGGAATCAAGACTTTCCTTTTAATTGCTCGACAGGATTGAAATGTTACATTTTAGGTTCTCGGCAGTGCTGAAGGAGTTGTTTCAAACCAGTCTCAAGCGCCCCTTGACCGGCTCCAGACATAAAACGTGGTTACCGGTCCATTATTGCTTCAGCACCGCCTCCTTTGATGCCAGAGCCGTATCTAAACTGAAGGTCCTTCATGCCGGTGTGCACCGCCCCGCCGTGCTGCGCACCGCCCGGCCGTACTGCACTAAAACTGAAGGCGCGGTGCTGGACGAGCAAGTGAAGAAGGATGCTGCCGGCAATGAACCAGCCAGCGACAAGTAGGTGTTCCGTTACCGGCTTGGTGAATAAACTGTCTGACTAATGCCTCACTAATTCGTGGTATGGCCGTCTGTAAGTCATGACGCACGCAGGCGCGAGCGGTGGATGTATGCGGTCGGCTTGCCTAAAGACAGGGTATTATTACTAGGTATGTGGCATTAGTTAACACCAGCACGCATTAACGTAATCAATATTTTCCCTAAACAATAGTCCCCATTATTGCTTGTGAACAGATGCATTGGCCTAATAGACTTATCTAATCTCTAAAGAAATGGCTACAAAAAGAGAAATGGGTTTTTTTCCACAGCAGGCGCCGCCTCCACTGGCTTCATGCCAAGTAAATACGTATATAGCCTTCAAAATGCAGGCGCGGTAGGCTAAACCAGACTGAACGCAGTTAGGCCTTGAATGGTCTGCAGCATGTCGGTTGTCTGTTCCTGTGCAGATAACCGGCAACACGGTGCGTCGGTTTGAAAGTGAAACAAAAAGCCGTGTGCGCGCAGCATTAGGCCTGATAGCAGGGATGGAGTGGAGGGTAAACCATTAAAAACCAAAGTGTAGACAGCAGAGGTTATCCATCTTTCTAGGCTGACATAGGCCTAAATCTCACAGTACACCCCCATATTAACTAGGCCTATGTATGATAGGCTATATGGGAGTATGGGGTCTTTTTTTTTTTTTTTTGAGGCATGGGGAAAGGAATGCTTTGCTAAAATATCTCTTTTCATATTGGTGGTTATGATGATCACCAACTGCTCCATAATTGACCCAGCTTTTTGTTTAGACCTTACATCCCTGTCTGTTGTGATTCACACAGTCGTTGAGCCGTGTTTGACTTCAGTCTACTTGTGACTGGGCCTGTATGGCTTCCAGGGGTTTCTGCTCTGACCTCCCACCCAGTGACTCACACTGGGCCTGACAGCAGGTCACACACTCCTCCAGTTTGACAATTTCCTGCCCTTACAGTAGCCTACTTACTTAACCACCACCACCTAAAAAAGAAAAACAAAATAAAAAACAAATGGACTATATTCTGGGCTTCTGCTGATTCATTTGACAGCTAAACAGAGAAATAAAAATACCTAATATAAAAAAAGTCATGGTTTATCCATGACATGGACATTATGTGTCCACGTTTGCTGCTGCTTATAACTCTCCCTGTGTATGTCTATGTATGCCCGATTTGTGTATGTCTGTGTGTTTTTATAGGCCTACTTTTAACTGTAAAGCACTTGGTATTTTGCGTAGGAAGTGCTAGAGAGATAAAGTATTGTTAGGCTGTAAAAAAAAAAAAGTTAAATAATCTGCCACCAGAAATGTAGTAATTTGAAAAATGAAAATTTATTTGGCCTGTTTGCTAGTATTGTCCGGATCAGGCAGTCTCCTCACTGTGTACTGTATGGTTTATGTAACTCACCTTCAGCTTTTGTAGGTCAAGCTGTGAGGCTAAATGAATAATTTTTTTGCAGTTATGTTTGACTACATTTATCAGGAATTACATTAATAATATTTTTGCAGATCTATAGGATCAAAGAATGAGCATGAAGCATAAGCTCACATTACTGTCTTATTACTGTGGTCTGTGAAGTAGTTTTGTAACACTGTTATGAAAAGTGTTTTCATTTATATCATTCATAAACACCTAAAGCCCATTACTGCTGCGGAACTCATCTGTTCAGATAAAAGGGCAAAATCTTGTCTTCTAGTTGAGTATGGATGGACAGCAAAGCACAACACTGTGGATTTTTTTTTAATCTATTTAGATTTACAGTGGAAGGTTTGGATCCAGTTCTGTTTTGTTGGCTGCATTCAAACTAACCTCAAATTGTTCAGTGTGATCCTATAATGCATGAAATTACCAGTGGTTTTGGAAAATACTGGTGTTTTTCTTTCTTGTTGGACGATTGCCCTCATTTAAATCATTCATAGACCATTTCACATTGCTTGGGTCAAAACAATTCAAGCAATATATACATTGCTGCCAGCTGGCTCTTTTTTGCAGTGCCTGTATTCCATGTGTTTCCTTTGAAGCCGGTTGACTTTAATGATGCAGCCAAGACGACTGGGGTGTTTCTGACCTCAAAATGGGGACACACAAGGACAGGACCGTGTCCTCGCCAAAACACGAACTGGGGTGCTAAATTTGCCCTGCGGATGTGAAGGTTGTACCCCCAAGTCAGCTTCTCATAACCACAGTCTTCTTTGGGTCTTGTTATGAATGCAGCTTCTGTCCGATCGTGCTGCTTCGCTGATGACACGTCTCATAACCCTGGACCCTGAATGACTGCATTTCAGACGACCATGCATGGAGCTTGTGGTACATTCAAAACAACAAGGGAATGTAGGGTCTCCACTCTCCTAGCTGGAGGGATAAACAAGGAGAACTTCGTCAGAGCCTGAACCGGAGTGTTTGGAAAATGTGTGCGATGCCGTGTGCACATACATGTTCACCTCCTGGTTCAGCTGCTCATGCGTCATTGCCCTCGTTGCCTCAGCTTGGAAACTTTCTGTTTCTAGTTTTCCAGAACAGACTCCTGTTTCATGAGCCAAACGTTTTTGTAACTATTTAATTAGTGTTGATACACATGTTGGTGGTGTTGTCTGTATCAGAGTATTGATGGTGGTTCAAGCTGAACACAGTCGTATGAGCCACAGAAGTAAATATGATTTTTACATCCTGTGCATTGAGAAACAGTTGAGGTACCTGTGAAATAGATGGAGTTGAGTGAAGAACTATCTCTAGTCTTTCACTTGCAATGGAGCAACGTGTTTACATTACGCATCCTTCGCCATGATTCAGCACTTTTTCACGATTCGCGATCACCTTATTAACGCTACACACACGTTTGTAAGAGCCGATTTGGCCCAGAGCCATATATCTTAAGCCATTTGGGTGATCAGTTACAGCTTTAATGGGTGGAGGTGGAAAGGATTAAGCTGCTGTCAAAAAAACAGACAAATGACTGTTATTATCTGCACATGAGAGTGTTATGTGAAAGGGTGAAAGGCTGTTCTAGTCTGAGTGCCAACTCCTGGCTTATTGCCTGACAGGAGATCGAGTCTGGTTTTTAGTCAATGGTGTGACGCTGAGTAAGACCCATCATGCTCTCAGGCCAGATACTCGAATCTTAAGACCACTGACTAGTTCATCTGAGCAACCAGGGCTCTGTGCCTTGCACAGAGGCATTTCAATAATGAACACTTGATGCAAAGGATTGCATGTGTGACCCTCTCAGCCTCCAGTCTGACATTCTAACTTCAAGGCCATGCTGTCACCCTTTCTGGTCTTTTTATAGTGAGAGCTTAAGTGTGCCATTAGCCTGTAAAAAGGCATTTGTTATGGCAAAAATGACGCTGGTTGACCCAAAGCCTAATTTTTGAGCACTAATCTTAGTGAAAGGCCAGTTAAGAAAGTTGTAGAGGATTTGATGTTTGCTTCCTTGCTTTGATACATTTCCTGTTGAAACAGGATGTTGGGGCGGGACATAACACAGTGAGGAATCAATCAAAAGTCTAAACCAATGGAATATGAGTCAGGGAGAGAGAGTCTGTTTTTATTGATTAGAAATTATTAAGTGCTAGTGCAGCATGAGGTCACCATGAAAGATACTCTGTTTTCCAGGTAATAAAAGTAGGCTAATGGGAGTTCATTTCATGGGGAATTTAAGTACATGAATATGTGAAGACCACTGACATTCAAAGTGAACATTGAGTGGGCACTACATGAATAATAATATATTTGCCATCAATATCATGCTCTAATCCCACGGAAAGGTAACTTTTTCAGACCAAGTGGGATTTTAAAAACACCACCCACACTTTACCTCGTATCCAGGGAACTCCAAAGTGTTTCGCTCACACTAGTGAGCAGTGACTCGGAAGCAACTGGACTGAGCCATCTGCCTCCGACAGGAGAGGGGATTTTCTGGTCCCACAAATGTGGAGAGAGTCGTGGCCTCTTAGTGCAGCATAATATAGTGCGAAATATACAGGGCAAATTGAGAACCTTGGATCAATAAAGTGCCACTATCGGGCAACATACAGTGGTTTAGGGCAGGAAGTGTTCACTCCACAAACGCATAATGCACTTCCTTCACAGATTAGAACTTGTTGATGTTTAATGAGCTTTTCACAACTCTTGTAACACAAATACTAGGGCTGTCCCGAATACCATTTTTTGGGATTCGGAGCTTCGGTAGTAATCAACAGCGAATATTCGAAGCTTCGGCTGGGTGGGGGGGGGGGTGACAGTTCACCCGACAAAGTTCACACATAGTCACAGTTCCTCCTCACAAAAACACAGCGCTGAAAACATACTTAACATACATAAAACTTCAATTAATAGCACAGGCTAACACTGAACTCAACTGGCCTATACATGGGACAGGCATCTATATGGGACAGGCCTTTAATTCAGAGAGAGAGAGAGAGAGAGAGAGAGAGAGAGAGAGAGAGAGAGAGAGAGAGAGAGAAAAATGACATTTAAAAAAACGAATATCCGAATCCCAAAATTGAAAACCGAATACCTACCCAACGAACGAATTGTCGAATATTCGGGTCCAGCCCTAACAAATACAATAGTGTTTTGTCTCTATTTATTACAAGTGATGCACAGAAAAACAAACCTTATATATGTTGAGAGCTATGTCAGAACATGAATGATTTCTCAAACCCATTTGCTCCAGGAAACCCTTGGGGAGTGAACATGCTTGCACATGTAGATACTTTCTTCTGTAACGTTTGAATTTGACCTCAATTTTGAATTTAGGAGCCAGGGATGCCACTAGTGGTGTTTTTTTGTTTTTTTTCCTTCCACCTTAATTCACCCGTCCTTAATTCACCTGCCTGCAGCAAAAATGTCAGTGCAAGGTGCAAGAACCTGCCAAGCACACACCAAGCGATTGTTGGTACGGATTGCCTTGTAACTCAATTGCACTGCTCTGAATGGAAGGGCAGTTTTTGGCGACAGATGTTGGGTCAATAACACTCCCTCTGGATTAGGCATGCCTGACGGACAACATTTTAGTGGAGCTAATCTGAAAATCTGAGTGTGTTTGCGCATGTACAGACACTGTTACCATGGCTGTGCATGGAGTGTTTACTCTATGGAAAGCAGAAGATGTGCTAGAACAAGAAGAGAAGGGAGGGAGGAGGTGCAGACTGACTCCTAGAATTAGAAGTGCTGATGTGGATGATATGCAGTATGGCTCCTGCCTCAGGGAATTGGACCAGAAACACTAACTCTGGAAAAGAATGCATCAGTTTTATGGGTTGCTTCTTGAAATACGTTGGGCCTTTCAGCGTGCAGATTCACTGGAACATTCAAATTCAGCCACAAGGGTGCTAATACCTGAGAATTGTTTGGATAGACAAATTCTGAACAGTTTCTCAGCTAGTCTTACCCTTTTGCCTTGTATTTGGCTTCCTCATCTGGGCTGAGCTGAGCTTGTCCCACTGCAGGCCGTGCTGCTGTGTCATGACCAGCGTGTGAACAGGCCAGGATGTTGGCTTTATTAATCCGTGAGCCACGGAGGCCTGGGCAAGGCTAATGACAAGGGCATTCCAGGAATTCGGGCCTGGTCTGACTCCGGACACGAACTGCCGCCAGTTGTACGTGTGAGTCAACATGCAGTAGGGGAGGGCAGTGTTTACGTGGCCAAAATCCATGGAGACATGAAGACTGATCTCATTGATGGTATTGTAGGGCACTTTTTCAATGCAAATTAGCGATGAGTCGATTCATGTATCAATGGTTCATTTGACCAATACTTTAAAGTCAAAGTTAGAGTCAAACTGGTTTGCTGATGGAACTGGACCGAAATTTCAAATCAGTCGGTGTCTGTGGTTGGACTGCGCTCTGTACAGTTCTAAGAGACAATGTGCTTGCAAACATGAAACGTTCAGGACAAAAACGGCTGTTATCTGCCCATATTAGCAATGACTTTAGTAATGGCTGGCTACTCTCCAAAAAAATGGCCACAGTTGTAACAGATTCTCAAAATGTCCTTGTTTAATCGTGACCCCCAAACAGCACACTACTTCATGACGCATGCACAGTATGTTCAGTTTGTTCAGCGGTTCAGTTGTTGGTGTATGGGATAGTTTCTGTATCGGACTGAGCAAATCGTTCAGGCAAGCAGGCAGTGGCACTCAAAATGAATGGTACAAATGTGAGTGACTTGTTCATTCATTGGGCCAGTAGTTCATTTAATGAGCCAAAGTGATAGCTGGCTACGAAACTGTCAGTTTAACAAAGGTGAATCCAATGAACCTATCTTTAATTGATGCACCACTTAGGGCCCTGTAAAATCTGCTTACTTTTTTCTCAAATTCTGTTATGTTTTTTCTCAATTTTTTTATTTTTTTTTTGCTATCAGAAAACTGTGTGTATAAAACAAAGCAATCCCGGTTGTCAGTGGTTTCATTCACAGCAATGCTGAACTTCTTGCCACAGACTTTGGTCAGGGCAGCGTCCGTATGTGTGTGTCAAAGACCTGGAGTGGATGCACCTTCCTGAGGCTGCTCTGAGCGCGGGCTCCTCCTTGTTTGCACTGCTGGACGACGAAAGGACGCCACTGTTCATTTTTTTTCTCTACTGGAATGTCTGACTCTGCACACAAGTTTATTTTTCAAGTGGATCTTTAACTTCATATGATCGTTGCCAGTGTCTTTCCAGTCACCAGTGTGTGTGGACAAAATCTGCAGAGTATTAATTGTCTGAATCGTAAGCAATTATTTGGGATTTGCAGTACTCTTTTAGAGCAAGTGCCTTGTTTCTCACATTTTTGGTGGCTGTAGTCGTTTTGTTTGCTGGCGGTCACCTCGACATTTTCCTTTCCTCTCTACAAATCATCCGCGCAAATGCCGACGCAGGTTCATACAGTCTCAAGTGTCATTACGTAGGCCTAGAGTAAGTTTGTCATATGGTGATAGAAAATAACTACTTTTTTTGAAGCAGTTTCCCCAGAATCTTGCATATTTGTGAGATTCTGCATGATGTTAGAATTCCGTAGTTAAACAAGTTGTAGACTCAGGTTTTAAAGCATCGGTCTTCCCGCCACTACTGCAAATCACTACTAAAAGTTTTAAATCAATTGTGTGGGCCTCAAAACACTGTAATCTATTAAATTCTGTGGTCGTAGTGCAGTGCTTCTGAGTTAGTAACAACTGTAAGTTGGTGGGCAAGCGTGCAAAAAATGTCTGCTCTCTGTCAGTAGAATGTGAAACGATAACAAAGTGTGTGTGTCTGCAGACCTTTGCATGTTACCGTTTGTCAGTGTCATGTCTAATTGTATGGTAATGTTTCCTTGGCATGTTTCTTTTTTTCTCTCAATCATTCTGCCTGCTTTACATGTTCTGTGTGTAAGTATATGACTCATTTTACATTTCCTTTTTTAATAAAGAAATTAAGCTAGTCTGTAGCTGTTATGTTAGTGCTTTGACTTCCCTGCATGTTCTCCTCATACCTTTCCTCCCTTCTTATTTTTTATATTTTCCACCATGTGTTGTCTTTGTTCTCCCTATGCCTTGAGGGGTTTGTCATAGAGTTATTTACAGTGTGGAAAAAATTGTGTGGTTTGGCTAAGGTTTATGCTTTGTTTTGGCATGAGTCAAAAGCTGCAGGTGCCATAACATGCAAACAGACGCACACACATCCTAGCCTGTGTGCGATGGGCTACACCCTGAAAGGCAATTCATTTCTCTGGAGCCATAACTTGAGTTTTAACATGTTCTGCAACAGTAAATATAGTGTTGCATAAGTGCTACCATCCATTGGCCTTCGCTAACAGTTAGCCTAGCAATAGCATCACAGCTTTGCTACCGGTTGGTCTGCCAGGGCGCGCTGCCAACAGGGTACACTGTATTCTGTGCTTCATGCATAATAAAGATAACTTTGTTGTAGAAACACAGACACACACACACACGACAAACACTTGCATGCCATATTTCTAATGTGTGCCAAATCCCCCTCTAATGTGATAAGACTATGTCAACAGCCACCAGATAAGTTTATGCTGGCAAGACACACAAGTAGGAGAAGGACTTTGTTGTAGCTCATGCTAAAAGGGCAACCATGCTGCACATATTAACCATGCCTACAGTACTACTAGATTTACTGTTGGAATACATAATGCATTTAGGCTAGTTAACCCATATAATGTTCTTTTGAATTATTGACTCCCACACCAAAGATAAGCCAAATGAGTTTTAAAACTTACAGAATGTAGGAATATATTCTCATTAAATAATTATTCATAAAAAAATGTTTATTTACAATGTTCGATCACTTATTCTAAGGTTATTTAGGTCTTTGTTATTCTTTGTTGCAGTGTTAAGTGTGTGTAGCCTAATCTTGTATAATAAACTTGGCTGGATTATAACTGCTCAAAGTATTTCCCACCTAGAGACTTTTAGTATAGGTATAGGATAAGTACTTTAGCATTGATGGAAATGCTGCTTATCTTACGTGTGTGTGTGTGTGTGTCTGCACCTGCCAACCTAGGAGAAGAAACGCAGGCATTCTTCCCAGTCTGGAGGATTTGCTCTTCTACACAATCGCAGAAGGCCAAGAGAAGATTCCCGCTCACAAGTTCATCACAGTAAGTTCTGCAGATTGAAAGCAGCTGATGATTCACACTAAAGTCACAGCTGAATCACCACTTAACACACTTGATTCTGAACGCATCACGTTTCCAATGGGATCCCAGTGGTCACATAACCCCGTGACTCGGGGTCACAACTAGCATGGAGTTAAACTGATGTCTTTGTTAGCCTCTTTACCCATGAGTATTTTGTTTTTACAATGTTCCTTTTCAGCTGTATTTATAAGTATTCTTAATTTCAGGCACTTAAAGCTACTGGGCTACGCACCGGAGACCCCCGACTGAAGGAATGCATGGAAACCCTCAAAGTCACCCTGAAGAACACATCCGATGGCGTGATGCTGGACAGACATCTATTCAAGAAGTAAGTCTCGTAGCGGCTGTTATCCTCCGCCACACGGACCCACCTCTGCGTCAATTTCTGTCTCGTTTCCCAAAAAATTGTACTCTCTTGCGCCCCAAAAGACATTTTACAACCTGATGGAAAACTTTACATCTCCAAAAAGGTCTGTTTTTAGGAAAGTTGCAACATTATTCAACCCAGATTAACGACTGTGTAAACCTTCACATCAAATTAAAAATGAACAGAAAACCCCTTCTGCAAAAAGGCTTTTTATGCAAATTCTTGTAAGTGTGGCTTATCCCCTTACATCACAGGGAAGTCCACTGGTCATGTGAGCTGACAGTGATTCTTGGTGAGCCCTCCCATTCATAAATGCAGCAAGAATATGGTCCACAATGTTTTCACTTCCCCATTCCTACACACGACACTGAACGCAAGTGATTGAGCCACACAGTCCAACTGCTCACCCAACACTTGATTTATGGTCTCTCTCCTCATTGTCCAGTCAATATATATATATATATATATATATATATATATTTATCTGCTGGGTGAGGGGTGTGGACAGGCAATAAATCAAGATAGTGGAACAAGCTTGGTGGGTCTGTCACCGATGGCTGTGTGACCGAGGACTAGTCCCTCTGGATTATTAACATACTGAGATACATTGTGTCCAAATAGTCCAGGGCTTAAGTGCATGTTCACACTAAGCATGTTTGGAATGGTTTATTCAAACTCTGGAGTGTTTACTACATAAGTTTGGTTCGTTCGGCCAGGTCAGAACAATGCCATTCGAACTCAGATGGCATCGAACAATGGTGCCAAGGCCGACTGGAAAGCAGGTCTCGGTCTGGTTTGTTGGGAGTGCAAACATAATCCAAACCAACTACAGGAAACGACCTCAAAGCAAGGTTTTATGGGTATAAGGTGATGGATGTTGACATCTGATAGCCAGCAGTTCCACATGCTTGGAAAGCCTAGCAGAACAGAATGAACTCATACTCAGCTGATGCTCATATTCAGCTATTTCTTAATGAAGCAGATATACCAGTTCTTGACTTGTTTGAACACCAAAGAAGATGAATTACTGCAAAGAGCGCAGACAAGTCATCATGCTTATCTTAAGTACCGGGATTGGAATTTTATTTATTTTGACTCCCCCCTGAGGCCAAAATCTCTAACATCATGGGATGACAGGTCACCAAAACCTCAATATACGAGCTACTTGTGAGTTCATGCGACTTTTGTCGCATGAACTCACAAGTAGCGGCCTCACAAGTAGAGCTGTGGTTTGCTTGTAATTGGGCAGTGTGAACCTAAATGACCCAAATAAAAAATGCATGAAAACCTTTCCACTACAGTTTGGACCAAAGAAGACGACCTGTAGATGTGATGCTTCTATATAGTTGAAGCACAGTATTTCAGCGTGCTATTTGTTGTGTTTATCCATCAGGTGTGTCCAGAGCAACATTGTCCTGCTCACTCAGGCCTTCCGCAAGAAGTTTGTCATCCCAGACTTCCAGTCCTTCTCCTCCCATATTGATGAGCTGTATGAGAGTGCCAAAAAGCTGTCTGGAGGACAGGTGTGTTGTGGAGCAATCTGTCTATTTTTTCTCCCATTGCAACATCATTATTTGGCCCATACAGTTTTATCAGCCATATGTGTTGGCCATCCATGGCTAGATTCATTATCATCTTGCTATCCACTATCATATTCCTTCAAATTACAACCAGCTTAAAAAGTGTCAATTCTATATAGGCTAAACCATTATACTAGTAGATAAGAGCAGCTCACCCTCGATCAGTGGTTTTGAATCCTGGTCCCCAGGACCCAGATTCCTGCTGGTTTTCTATCCTGCCATGTAGTTAATTGCACAGGTGTAAATCAGTCCGTGATTAGGTGACTAGAACGAAAACCAGCAATGCTCTGGATCCTGAGGACCAGGAACAAAACACACTGGCCTTGAACACTCTGTTACCAGACTCATAAAGGAAAAATCCACTCTAATACTTGAAAGGATAATACTGGTGTTTTTAAGTTTGTGCCAATCATCTAGATTGCCCCTCTACATTATTGCTGTTGGAGTCTGCGCAGTCAGCATAGTTGGAGACATCAGGGCTTGTTTTCCTTCCTTCAGAAGAAGCCATTTGCTGCCTTTCATTCTTGTACAGTATGAAAAACAACTTCCACAGACTTGAAAATTGCCTGAGATAGATAATCCATCACAGTAACTATGAAGCCTTAATTTGGTTTTATCATAATTTCATTGTTCCCGAGTTGAGTGTTTTCATATCAGTGTGCCCATTATGTTACGCTCTGCATACTGTCAGTCACCCACAGGCAGAAATGGAAATCTCTACCAGGAAATAATCCCTCAAAAACACTGTCGCATCCATGTCTTCTTATTTAGGGCATCGTTGACACTGTTAAGTCTGTATGTTTTATGAGTATCCAAGGGTGAGGGAGTTTTCCTTCAATGGCAACATCCTCAGCTGAGGGTTTGACCTTCTGTCAGTCAGTGGTGTCAGTTGTTCATTGAAACCCGAGCCTCAGCAGACATCAGCGGTGTAAGGTGAACCACCGCTGTGCCTGCACAAATCCAGCTATCCCCCTCTCTCCTCAGGTTGCTGACTACATCCCACAGCTTGCCAAATTCAGCCCTGACCTGTGGGCCGTCTCTCTGTGTACGGTTGATGGACAAAGGTAAGACAGACCGTGAGCAGGACCAAGCATTAAAGGGATACGGTGCGCTTTTCAATTTTAGTTCATTATTCTCCTTTTGCCAGGCAGTTTTCACATTATTTGGGGAAAAAGGGGTTGTTTTTCCACTACCCTTAAAATGGCTTGTTACCATTCCTGTTTGAAATCACTGGTACCACTAGCTGCAAGCTAAATTATTTGCCAATTTACTAACATAAGCCAGCTAATAAGGCAGTTTTATTCAACTTCAGTGCCAATACAGAAACCTTTCACCATATAAAAGTAAGTAAAACAAGACAAAATTTCACCCCTTTAGATAATCCTTAACATAATCCCTACCGAAAAATGTATGCGTTTTAATCTTAAATACCACATGGACGCTGTGCTGTACTCAAGTATTTCCCAGAACACACTTCACACCAAACAAGTGCAAGGGAAAGCTTATCTTGAGTGTTAGTGGTGTACCTTAATGATGTCAACAGTTGATTGGTGATTGTAAAATTCCGGTATGTCAGTGTATGAGTTGTGTTTTGTGTAACAGAGGAAGTCATAAAGATAGCACAAGGACTGAACGGACAATTTGATTTCGTTATCATGCTGCAATGTGCTTCCGCCCGCTGTGTCATCAATGCTCATGACTTCCAGTAAAACCTCTTAGTTTTCTATGAATGGACAATGATATCTTGCCCTGCATTTATTAATTTCCCTGCCGCTTTTTTTTTTTTAAACATCTCTTTATTGAATTTTCAAAATGTTCTGGTATACATAATACAAGATCATCATATAATATACAAAATATAAAACCGCCCTCCCCTTTCCCAACCCCCTGGTCTCTCCTACTCATCCTCCCAATCCACCCCACCACCCAGTCCTACCCCCAGTCCCATCCCAGTAGGCTACAACTGTCCACTACTGACTAAAAAAATAATAATAGCAATAATAAAGGAAATTACACAAAGATGCATAGTCCCTGCCGCTTTTAGTCATTTCTAGGTACTCGTTCCAAATCTGTAAATTATATTTTTTTCTGTTTAAGGTCATCCCTGAAGTATCCCTGCTCTTATCTTTTACTTTCCCTAGACACACAGTCGGAGACACCAAAGTCCCCTTCTGTCTGCAGTCCTGTGTCAAGCCCCTGAAGTACGCCATCGCTGTTCACGACCACGGCACAGAATATGTGCACAGTTTCATTGGGAAGGAACCCAGCGGGCTGCGCTTCAACAAGCTCTTCCTGGACGAGGACGGTGAGCTTTTAGGGGTTTTGGTTGAGAAGAGTTTGAGAGGAAAACTGCTTCAGGGAGACGGATTTTTTTATTTCAGCTGAACAACGTCTTGAATTCCCGTACGCTCGCAGATCCGCCTCGCTGTTCACAAGCAGAACTTTCGTTTTTTTAAAAGGAGAAGGCTGGGTTTGTACGTCATTTGTAGGTCAGTTTTACTTGTGCATATTTGGATGGAGAGTGGGTTTCAGTATGTCGTAAAATGGGATTCTTCTGCTTGTGAGCGCCTGAAGAGCCAAGGACTGGCTGTGTCAAAGCAATCAATCTTTCCTAATGTCTTTGTGGAAATACATGTGAACATTGTTAGAGGTGCAATCCTTGAGCCAAAAATGGATTTGGATTATAGTACAATTTAATCTGAATCACATCCTCTGGTTGCAAACAGCTAGTGACAACAGCCACCAAAACCATTGTTTTCCTATGGTACGGTGCACCTGGCGCGCGCTCTCCTCTTGTGACGCGCGTCACGTTTTTCTGGTGGTTTTTAGGCACGCATAAAAGTTAAAAAAAAAAATTCTACTTTTCAGGGCAAGGTGCGGAGTCACACCGCTCGTCAGTGTCACACTTGGGCCAGGCAGCCAATCATATCAAGCAGAAGGCAGGCTTTCCTTCCTGTTTTGATGCGGTTTGATGTGGTAGGAACTGTGGGACAGAGGAAAACACAGATGAAAAGCTGATATTAGCGGTCTTTAACCCACGCAGCCCTGCTCCACAGGCGCACCAAGCTATTTTGCCCGACGCGGTCTGCCTAGGCGTTGATTAAAAGCTTCAGTGCTGTTTTTTTGCAAATGGTTTGTAAATAAGGGAGCAAATTGGCAAAGTCTGAAGCTCGGAAAATAAGATTGGTAGAGAGAATATCTTATTATCTACATGATACAATTAACAAAAGAAGACTTGAAGCTTGGTTTGGAAAATATGTACAAAATGATGTGACCCTAGATATGTCTGTATCCACATTTACGCATATACCTTGTGTCTGCATGTTAGTCCTTTATGTAGGTTGCCTTTTATATACACTCTCTTTAAATGTGCATTCAGCTATTGAGGTTAACAAGGGTGCCAGGTAGGGCTTAACAAGGGTGCCAGGTAGGGCTGAACAATTAATCAAAATTTTATCGAAATTGCAATATGACCTACTGCAATTTTCAAATCGCAGGAGGCACAACATTTGTTAAAGGCGAAATGTGTGTCAAAACACCATTTTAAATTAAATATTGTCGTGCTGCAGAGATGTCCTGGCCTACACATCATATTCTACAGACTTAAGAAAACATCTTTGTTTGGTACAGATCCCCGCAAAAATCACGCCACAATAATTTGAATACATTTTTCAATGAAAATGAGAATAATGATGTAAAAATGATCATTCCCTCTAATATCGCAAATCATATTGCAATTGCAATATCAGTCAAAATAATCGCAATTAGATATTTTTTCAAAATCGTTCAGCCCTACTGTGCTGGTAATCACGAAGATAAATGTGATCCTAGGTATTTGAGTCCAAGGTTGTTGCCAGTTAGAGGAAACCCTCTAATCTCCCGGCTGATACTTAAAGCGTGTCCATCTTGTCGTCATATCCTGTGTGGGCGTTTTGCCTCTGCTCTGCCAGGCTCACCCTTTCGCTTTTGGACCTCTTCTTGTTGTTGTGTAAGAGGATCATGTGCCAGTGAAGAAACATAGGTGATGTAACGGCTGTGCTTGTACTCTTTCACAGATCTGAGGCAGGCGGGCCTCCTCTCACCTCCTTGTTTAGTTTACCCAGCCACAACCTGTGAAGGGAAGAGAAAGAGCCCACTGAGCACTAGACATCATTTCAAAATCGAATATGTGCTTTAGCTCTCATATAGCCTATGGTCTTTTTTGGCTATATATAGCCCAATTTTAGACCCAGCAATAAATTTACGCATAAACATATTTAAACAAATATCACAAATATGCACCAGAGAAGTCCATATGTACAAGATAATGCTTTATTTCTGTTACTTAACCCCAGAAGACGTAGTCTAAGACAGTAATAGTCATCTGTAAAACTTTCACTTTTAAACCTATAACCATTTAGGTGTCTTTTAAACAGCTAATCAGTGTAAAATTGCTCAGTGGGAGGGGCTCATTTCAGGGAACACATTTATTTTTAGGCCCACTATCACTGTCAATCTGAACAAAATGAACATCTGAGGACCGAAGCGTTTGTGTGTGTTTTAAATAAAAAGACTGCGAGTGAGTGGACAGGATGTGGGACTTCTTGTTCAGCAGCCTTTTATTTTCCAACACAACAGTCACAAGAATCTTCAGGTGTGTGAGAGTTCAGTTCAGCTTTTTAAATGGATTGCAGTCAGACTGTCTTTGTTGAACTCCGCTGAGTGGAAAATAGGCCAGAAGGCACTATTACCTCACTAGCTAACATGATGATTAACCTGAACACAAAACCTTAAGTATGTAGTTAGTTATTTATTTGTCTGTCTACTTGAAGCCAATTGTGTCTTTGGTACCATGATGGATGATTAGTTTGACTCAATGCTGCTTGTTGAATATTTTGAGCACACATATCTGTGAGACTGAGACTGTTTCTCTTGACAGGATTTGTTTTGTGCCAATCCTTGTACAAGGGGAAAAAGTGTTGGATGGAAATACAAAGCTCAATTTGTATGACATCTTAGAATACATGAGTAGGACTACAGGGCTTCCACACAGAGAATTAGTGGGTTTGCCAAGTGATAGCCAACATGCCATATGTAAACAAACCCAAAGTGAAACTGTAAACACAAACATCTCGCCGCTATCATCCATACATGTTACAGGCCCCACGCAGCCACAGCTACATTTCATCTGCAATAGTGAGTAACAATCTTGAATCGGTGTGCTCTAAATGCATTTGATTTAACTGCACCCATACTTGCTATCAAGTCACATTGTTTGTTCTGTCTATAGACACAGAACATGCAGTATATGAATGTTTACACCTTGATCTGAGATCCTGTACACCGTGTTAACTGAGCTCTTGTTCTTTTGCAGATAAGCCCCACAACCCCATGGTGAACGCCGGCGCTATTGTTTGTACGTCACTGATAAAGGTAAAAGCAATCACAATTTTTTTTACCTTCCTGTATATTTTTATGTCCGTGTGTCATTTCCACTGAAACCCCAGGTAGATAATCATCCACTCTTGTTTGGTCGGTATCAACAAGCTGCTTTTATCAAGTAGATAACATCAAGGTCAACATAAATATTGGTGGCAGATAAGACTTGACTGTTGTACAACGGTATATGTGACCTAGTTTTGTTTGAACACAAGAAATTCACCCTCGCTATCATTCACAGTAATGCGATTTTACTGATTCAATACGCTGTCAACACTCAGATTTGCCAAATGATTTTCAGTAATTGATCATTTTGTCACTTGTTTTATACACTATGGACTCCCCAATGTGTCCAACTATGTGTCAGCACTTTGTTGAAAATGACTCTTGGCTTGACCGAGGGATGTGTAGGACGTCACCTTAGTCCACTTCCATGCGACTTGGCGTGGCGATTAAGATTTGTGCTAATCCTTCCTGAGACGGACTTAGCACCCAACACACGATGACGTGCTGTTATTGTCCCCGCTGAAAATAACCTGCACACAGAGCGAGGCAAGTGCAGACAGACAGACAGACAAAACCTGTTCATGAAGGTAGATGGCAAGTTAGAAAACATGTCACCCGCCAAAACCATCCCATCATGTCATGACAGAGTTTGGTGTCACCGCTCTTCTTCTTCTTCAAATAGACTGCACTCTCTATTTTTTCTTCACACACTAGAATTACACTAGAGAGATTCAGAGTCACTTAGTCACTAAAATGAATTGTCCACCATCCAACAAATCGACAACCACATTGCAGCTGACAGGTTAACCCGTAACTGCAAAGATTAGGCCTGGCTTAAATGCCAGCTATATAGATAGAGGTTGTCACAAAGGCATTGATCCCTTTTAAAGCTCTTCTGTTAGCCTGTCTGCTGTTAATATTCATTCTTAAGGTTAATTTGTAATCTTCAGTTCACTGTTCAATTATTTGAGCTCACGACACACACACACACACTCACGTACAAGAGCTGACTGACACCTTTTGTGTGCCAGCTCTATTGTTTTTTAAAGCCATGAAACTTTAATGCAGATCTTTGCTTTTAAATATCCTGGAATCAGCTTTAACGTTTTGGGTTTACTTTGCTGAATTATGAATTTTAGAGGCGCTACAGCGTGGAACTCAGTTTTTTATGTCTTGCTACAAAAAGGTCAACTAAAAGATTGCTGCTTAGCCACAGCTTTTTCTGGAGATGAATCTGTTGTGCTGAGCTTTCGCCCAACCACCTAGATTCTCGACTATTTATCATCTGCTTCATTATTAGGTTCTCTTCATCTTCATTTCATTCCCATTGGTTTCATTGTAAGAAACAATGTGGTAGAAATGCTTGGAGGTGGAATTTTTCTCCACTTGAGGATGGAGCCATATTAACGGGGAACAGAATAAAAGCCTTTGCAGAGAAATGATAGATGGTGCTAAATCATCCACAGTATGCATGAAGAGAACGTTTAAGTATGTGGCTTGTTTGCTCTGGATTTGACCTCCTATACTTTACAGTAGTTACTGTAGCACCCCCGCCAAAAGAGGACCACTGTCACAAGACTCAGGGCCTGGGACACGTATGTTGTCGGTGTCCACATGTTGTCAGAGTCCCATTCTCTTGTTTGATTTTGTTTTTTTCACCTGTGCTTCTTGTGCATTGCATCACCATACAAATATATCCTTGTTTAACTTGAGCGCATTTTCCCACACGTTCAAGAGAGGAAACATTCAGAGACATTCACATTCATCTGGAAATCATATGTCAAGCAAACCAATTGCTTCCCTCTGGGAAGATTGTTTTGGCCAAACTACATGACGTGAAATGTCTAGGTTTGATAGAGCATGATGACATCCAGTCATGGCATCAGAAATGGTGTTGTTGTGGCATTACAGCAAATGTTTATCCAATCACTCACTAACCAGAGACTGTATGACTCTCCCTTAGTCACTGCAATGCAAGTGCATCTGCTTTATGTGATGACAGTAGTTTTTTAATAAGTGGAGCAATGAGTTGCACTTCCTAAATCCTGAACAGGTTGATACACAAGGCGAGCCGATTTAAAAGAGACACCTGCACCCTGGGTCGATATCCTGTAGTGGAAAATTCAGCAACAGTGTTGGGGGTAACAAAGTAACGCGTTGGAGTACTCAAGTTACTTCTTTGTTGTAAGTAGTAACTTAACGCATTCGTTTTTCAATTCTTGAAATTCATTATTGGTTACTTTTTAAAATTGGAATGTTACATTTTTGTCTCATTTTTGTTTCAGTTAATTTTGCCGCAAATAAAGAGTAGAAAACGGTGAAAATCCTGTGGCACCTTGTGCAGCGAAAATGCTGCTAATTGAAACAAATGCGATCTAAGTCTGCTTTATGTAAATGAGATTGGCTTACTGTTTTAAAAACAGTAGTATAGTCTTGCATTGCATTTTAAAACAATGATCGGCAACACGAGCCGTATTGCTGCGGCATGTTTTTGAAGTAACACAAAAGTTCTCTAACAGAGTTACTTTGACTAAATAGTAATGTTGTAACATAACTAGTTACTTTTTAAGCTAAGTAATAAAGTAAAATAACTAATTACTTTTAAAAGTAACTTTCCCCAGCACTGTTAGGCAACATGATGAGGCAGTTGAGTTTAATGAATTATCCACTGAGGAACATCAAAACAACATGCAGGCGTCTTTCTTCTTTCTAATGATGAATCATGTGCATAAAGCATCTGACACCTGGGTTTAGGTCACATGGTGCTCAGGGCTTGTTTTGATGGGATGAAGAGCCTGTCGGGTCAGGGAGGAACAGCCAACAAACTGCCTTCAAAACACAGTGGTATGGCAGTGAAATGACTGAGCCTCAAAGCGCCAGTCAAATAGATACTTACCCTTTGCCAAACGAAAGTGGGAAGTCAGTCAGGTTCCCATATTAGATGGTTTCAGTATTAGACGATGTGATTGCTGCAAGGGGTATGGAACAGTTTGTCTTTATTTATTTGATGAACTATGGCAATAATATGAGGAAACTTTGACTCCATGCTGCTGTTACCAATGAAAAAGCCATCTACACTGGTACATACTGTAACACACAACCTGTAGCCTGGTTTATTACTTCCTGGCATTTGAAGCTGGAATCTGGGACTTTTTCCAGTAATAAATAGTTGCTTTATCCATCTGGACCATAGAGTCAGGTTGCACAATACCAATTGGCAGTATTACCATGGTCGGAGACGCTCTCCATAGACCACTATTGAAAGTGCAGCTAGCTAGTTGGCATACTAGCCGACCCAAAGAGCTTACACTAAAATAATTTTTGGCTAACCTGACTGATATGCTAGTGGCACACACTGTAGGCTGCAGTTAAGTCACAGTATTTACACCATCACTAGCCATATATTGCTACACCTTCTCTGATAATTTAATTGATAATATAATACTTTTGGGGTTGTTGGGTTGTAGTCTGAACATCAAAGTGGGAAATCTGGAAAAATCCTGGATTTCAGCTTTAAAAACTTATTATATCTGTCCCTTTGCCCCTCTCTTTACAGAAATCCCAATAAACCCAGTAAATTTTCACTAGCACACTGGTATGGGGAGAACAGCAGAAGCAGAACAGTGCCAGTCAGTTTCTGACAGTAGTTGTATTGAATGATTGACGTTAGTCAAGTCAAACTGGTTGCCGACCACTCCTGTCATTCTAACATCCATAATGGATCCGAACCGCAGCCTCTGGAGAGTTATGCTGCTTAGTAGACAGTGAAAACAGGCTTGCTGTGTGATGTAGGAGTCACCTGTAAACACCAAGTCATCAGTCACGCCCAGAAAAAAACTTCAAAGACATAACCTGTCATTTGTTGGAACTGTAATGTATATCTGTGCCCCCATCCACTCACCATTGCATTGTCACCAGTGTATGAATGTGTTTTTGATTTTTTTTTTTTATATATTTAAGCACAATGTCAAGCTGTTGGTCAGAATAGCCTTAACCCCCCTGTGGGAACTATGGGATGTGTGCCGGCACGCGGGCGGGTCAAACCCCAAACTGTTGTTACATGGTGCTTGAAGGCTACATGTTGTTGCTGTTTTTGTATGTTGTTGCATATTTTCCAGACTTAGGAACTGTGGGAAATAATGACTGCTGCTGCAGGTCAAATGACGTTGGTAATTTTTTCTTCCTTTTCCATATCTATCTCCTCCCACTCCCCTGATCTCCTCCCCCTCCCCCCTCCTCCCCCTCTCTTTCTCTCCTCCAACCAGCTCTGTAGAAACCCCATTTAGTGACTCTTTAACACCTCCATCAGTGTCACTTGTTTTTTCTTCTGCACAGTAAACTGTAGAACCTCTAAATGTGCTGTCAATCATACATGTAGCAATAGCTTAATACATTAAAATCCTCTCACGCCATCCAAAACCTAAATTGCTCGGTATTTCTGAAGTTATAACAAAAGCTGGCAGCACTGTAAATGTGCATGTGTGTCCATTTTCCTTTTGCTGTTGTTTTGGGAATAGACAACATCAGTAAGTTTGTGATATATGATATGATATGATATGATACATATACACTGGGCTACAAGGAATGAATTATATTCTCAGAGGAAGACAGTTCCTCCCCTTATCAGCCCTTCCTTCCTCCCTCCCTCCCCTCCTCCCTCCCTCTGTTTTGGCTGCCAGGCCGTCCAGCAAGCTGATCTCACTGCACACATGACATGTGTTGACCTAAAAACAAGCAGCGCGCATATAACACACACACGCACATCTACAAACACGTAACACACACACACACACCTGCATTATGGTAACCCATAATACAAACTTTCTTGCAAACACTCACATCTCTCATGATATAGAAATACACACGCAGTAAAGCTACAGATCTACTTTTTGCTCCCAAAGGACTTGAAATTATATTTGTATACTGGATATTTTTAATCTGAAAAAGTGAAACAATCATTTGATTCACTAAAAAATATAAGCTTGTATAGTGAGACGTGATGGTTAGACGTGTTTTACTTAAATTGGCTCAACTACAGTAATGCCCAAGTCTACTAAATCTCCCTTTCTTCACTCCAAAAGACTTCCCTCCTCTGTAACTTTTGCACAAGCCAATCTTACTTTGTATCTACTTGTGTAATCATAACCACAGCTCATGTGATTTTTACACAGCTTGAATACAAATCTATACAATCTGCTAATTTTGTAGATATAATTTGTCAGCAGTAGCATTATCATTTTAGTGATACTATTGTGATGCTTTTATTTTTCCTCTGCAGCATCTCTTGTTGAATGAACTCTGCTAATGCTTTTCCTTTTTTATTTCCCTCTCAGCAAGGTGCAAGCAATGCAGAGAAATTTGACTATGTAAGTATTAAAAGTCAGAGCTGGGTCAAAGAGTAGTTGCAAATACTTTTTAACGTTTTGTTTTAACTTCTTGTATTACGAGATGGGTTGAGTCAGAAAAATATACTGAATTGACTTTTAATTCTGTGCTGCGATTGTTTGAACTTTAAGGCATTTGTGTTGTCAAAACCCATCTGGCACCAAAATAGGCTAAAACAAACCATAAAATGGATTTGAACAGACACAAGTTCTCCTTGGTATCACTGTCAATTAAATTACTGCACAGCAAACATTAAATCTGCATTTATTCGTTGTATGATGTAGTGAATGTGTGTGTTAGTGTGAAGGAGACTGCATGCATGTGTGATAGTGTGACACATGAACTTTTTCTGAACCCGTATTTTTATATATTGATGTGACTATTCTTGTCTTAATATTTATACTGTGAGCAGCAGCACTCTTTTTCTGTCCACTGTTTTCCCCTCAGGGACTAGTAAAGTTTATCTTAAATTTGCAAATACTATTTGACCCACTGTCTAAAGCACCAGCCAACAGGCAATCGTATTAATCTCTTAGCGTGGACTACTGTAACTCTCTTTTTTTAACCTTCCAGGTCATGAACTTTCTGAACAAGATGGCGGGAAACGAGTATGTGGGTTTCAGCAATGCCACGTAAGTCTCTCTCTATTGGACTATTGCTGTCCACTTATCTATTGCTGTTTCTGGATCCCTTACATTATTCATCAGACTTAAAGGACTACACTTGAGTTACCTAATATGTGACAAGAGCATTGGCACCAAAATCATCTCTGTAAGTCCGGTAGATAGATCTGTCCAGTGCACATGCTAACACTTTAGCATACAGTATGTTTAGTAATCATAGGCGTTATCTGAAAAGTGAGAAAATGAGAACTTGTAGCTGCCCTAAGGCTGGATGGATGGAGTTAATTTTAATGACGCATAACCTCTCACGCTTGTTTAGTGGATTGGTAAAATAAACACACAAGAATTCACTCTTTGAGGCTACTTTCAATGGCAAAAGATCTCTTTTCCTGCGAGACTTTGAGCATAACTTGTTTTGTTTACACAGGCAGTGAGTAAAGTTAGCCAGACAGCTAAAGGACTTCATCAAGAATCAAGGTTAACATTTGGTTTTCAGATGTTCAACAAGAAATCTACAGGCCACAGAATAAAACTCAGACCTTTTAGTAATCCATAGTTGGTTTATCCTCATGCTTTGAATAATGCTTTGCGTAACTGCGTAGCATACAGTACGTTAAGCAATTATCCAAAGCGGAGACACAGAGATGATTTTGGTGCCAATCCTCTCGTCACATATTGGGTAAAAAGTCTGTGTCATCCTTTTTATTGTCAGGAGCGTTTCTGTGTTCATGTTGTATGATGGCCATAAATTTTATTGATGTTTACTAGAAAAGAATTGGTGCTGGTGCTCCTGATGCAGTATCATCACATGATTGCATAAGCGGACTGGTTGTACTGTACACATGGGGGGGGTGGGGAAATGGCATTCCAACACACACACACACACACACACACACACTGCAGAAATTTCCTTCCTCTTTGTAACGGGGTGTGGTCTGCTCTTTGTGTGACAGATTCCAGTCGGAGCGTGAGTCAGGAGACAGGAATTTTGCCATCGGCTACTACCTGAAAGAAAAGAAGGTCTGACCTCAAAGAGCCACAAGTCATTAAGGACATTCTCTCTTTTTCTCACTTATTGTCTCTCTCTCTCTGTCTGTCTCTCTCTTCTTTCTCTCTGTCTCTCTCTCTTTCTCTGTCTGTCTCTCTCTCCCTCTCTCCCCCCTCTGCTCTTCAAAGCTAAAGGGCTGCATTAAAGCATAGTGATAGATAATGAAGATAATGAAGTAATTTTCTTTGTTTCACTATCTGCTGTCCTGAGAAAAGTAGTGTTCGTACAGAAGTGGATAATATATATTGTTTAGAAGCACCTATGGGTCTACTTTTTGTTAAAATGATATCTAAACTTGAGTCATGAAAAAACACAAAAAATAGTTACTACTGTTTACCTTTCCATAGCAGTATCTTTTTTTAATCTCTTTTTCTGCCTCTCTTGCATCTGACTATTTGAGTTTCTTGGGTGTCTTTCTGGGGCGAATGTACTTTACTGTTTTATTTATTGAATTGACTGACTGTGTCACAGGGCTAACCCGTGATTATTTATTGTTTACTCTTTTCTGTTCCCCTGCAGTGTTTCCCTGAGGGGACGGACATGACTTCTATCCTGGACTTCTACTTTCAAGTGAGCGCAGCAGTGATTACTCAGTTTCAGCTTTCAACTCTTATTCATTATTAATGAGAGAATATTGTTTTCCCGCTTTGTCGCTGCTTTTCTTGTGCCAGACCAGACTGTCCAGTTGCTTGGTCATGCTCCTGCTTCTCTACCCATTTTTATCCGTTTCTTTCCATCACCATCACACTCTTTTATAAACTCTCTATTTTTGTATCCCTCTGTAGTGTAGCTGGCTTCTTCTCTATACATTCCCTCGCTCTCTCTTTGACATTTACTCTTTCTGTTTCTGTCTCTTCTCTTCCTCCCACCCGCCACCCTACTGTCATTTTCACCTTCTTTATGTCACTCTTGACCTTTCCGTCTCTGCCCTCCCTCCCCCCTGTGTGTGTGTGGGAGGGGATAACCATGCTGATGTCACTGTTGCATGCATGGACAAGGCGCCTGGCTGTTATCCTACACTTGTGCCGACCGCCCACGTGATAAATCTGTTTCATGCCCCTGACCGCTGAGCTTCTCCATGCCGTTAACACAATATGTAGGAGTGTGTGCTGTAGCAGCGGTAGCGCTGTCCTCTTCTCCTTCTCCTCACTGTGTGTTTTGTAGCAGCAGCAGCTAAATTTTCCTCCTCCTCCTTGGTTTTATTAAAGCTGCATTAGGCAAGACTTTAGTGTAAAAACACGCCCATCTTATCAGCCCACATCACAATACAGGGCTGCAACAGAAAAATGTCCCATCCCATCTGAAATTTGCCCTTTTTGGCCAGTTGAAATTCTGGCCTTGGGTTTGGTCACTGTCAGGAAATCTCTAAGTAACAGATCAAAAAGTAACAAATCAGAACTTAAAGAGTAAATCAACACTTAATCACACAAGGCAGAAAGTTGCTGCTGCACTGTTCTCTATAGGTTTAAACTTTAAGGCATGTTGCACTTCTGGCCGCTGCCTCATCAGATCATGTCAAAGCAGGTTTCTTCCATCAGCTGTCAAAGGCAAAATAACTGATTTGATATCACTGTTTGGGCTGTGGCCAGAGCTGCAACATACTTGAAAGCTTAAACCAATAAGAGAGCAGTGCAACAACACTCCTACCTCCTGTGATTTAGTGTTGATTTGCCCTTTAAATGAAATCCAATCTTTCCTAAACGGCAGTGAGCAGTGCTCCGTCCAGAGAAAGCTGGACTTACCAACATTAGATCTTTTCATCTCTTGTTTCTTTGGCTTCCTTTGGTATAAAGCATCACCGGGCGGCTTGGTAGTTTAGCTGCATCGGGGGGAAATGTAGGCACAGAGGAGTGATGCAAATTGTGTCTTGTTTTGTTTTTGTGTGTGTGTACATGTGTGGCCCTCCAGCTATGCTCCATTGAAGTGACCTGCGAGAGCGCCAGTGTCATGGCAGCCACCCTGGCTAACGGCGGTTTCTGTCCAATCACGGGCGAGCGTGTGCTGAGCCCCGAGGCGGTGAGGGACACCCTGAGTCTCATGCACTCCTGCGGCATGTACGACTTCTCAGGACAGTTCGCCTTCCATGTGAGTTGAATGAACCATGTCAATGTGTTTATTTTATTTTATAAAACAGGACAAACATGACACATCCACTACAATAAAAGGGTCTTGTTTTGTAGCATGTAAGGCTCAAACCTGTGAACACCAACACAGTTACATAATTATAGTGACTACCAATGAATACTGGTCACTAATAGACTTGAAACTGCTTGTTGTGCGTTAATCTTTGCATTTCATATTTGGTAGTGTAGTTAAGTCAGTATTCACTTCAAGCAGTTAATGAAGGCAAAATAATTCCTGAAAGATGTAGTTATTTACAAATGCCACTTACCTTCACCATCAGTCACAAAGTATGAAGTACAGGTACCAACAGGCAAAGCAATATTCCCAACCTGGGAAGAAATAGCATTTGTAAATTTTCAACATGTGCGAGTGGCAGATGGCTGTCGTTTATCAAATCGACACAGTACAGGGAGATGCCAGTTAAGTTGTCAATCACACTAACATGCAATAAATTGATCTTTAATTACTTTCTCATGATTGTGTAAACTTTGTAGCACTTTTATTCCTTTGTGGCAAACCTGTGCATCTGCTAGTCAAAGCAGCTTAAAAAAACACTAAGGATTATTTACAAATACTATTCAGCTCTCAGGTCAACTATGTTAGTCAGTTACCAGTCACAGTTCACCTACAGCCTGGACTCACCCTGTATGACCACAGGCCAAATCAAATGACAGCTGTCAAACCAAAGCTTCCACTGAGGATTATCCAATTGCACAAAACATTGTCGACCTCTGGAGTGACCTGGAGTGACCTGTGATTGGTCAGCTCAGGCCGCACGCTCCGCTCAGACGCGATAAACATGATGATTGATCAGTGTAGACATTTTGCACATGATTATACATTTTATGTTCCCTTGTGGCAAGTTTGACTTCTGGTAAATGAACATACAGTTGAAAGATGCATTTATGTTTTGAAATGGACAAAGCCTTAGTATACACATACACAAATATTAAAAAACAGGTTAGACCTGAAATAAAAACAGCTATGTAGCAATTCAGGTAATTGTACATCTTTGCAAAGCCTTTTCAAAACACTATCAAAAGGTTCTTGGTTGTGGGTGGTGTTCACTTGGGTTTGACACAGTTCCTTAAGCAGAAGTTGTCATTTTTGTGATATTTTGTATGTCATAGAATAGCATCTGTGCCATTTTGATGCACAGTTCCCTATGGAAAATATGGTTGAGCTTTTAAAAAAATCTCCAAAATAAGGGCGGAATCACACAAGATTTACTGCCTTTTGTTCCAGGGGTTAAAATACATCCGCTAGCATCACTTTTGTCACTTTTGATCTTTTAGTTACTTTTAATAATACAGTTTGAAAATGGAAGGAAAGTTTGGGTTTAATCAATTCCGTGTTGTGACCTTGTGACCACGCAGGTAGACACATGTAACAGATCTGCTTGTATGTAATTTATCTGTTTTCCGTGTTGTAGGTGGGTTTGCCAGCCAAGTCCGGAGTGGCAGGGGGGATCCTGCTGGTTGTACCCAACGTGATGGGTATTATGTGCTGGTCTCCTCCATTGGACAAGCTGGGCAACTCTGTCAGGGGAATCCAGTTCTGCACGGTACGTAATGTCCAGAGTACATGTAGAGTATATACACACTTAGAATAAATACTCTGGGGATGTTCTGCATGAATTACTGCACTAGTATTTATAGTATTTTACATGCTGTTGATGCTTTCTATGCACATACAAAATATGCAGACAAGACCGGCTATATATAGCACAGGTATTCCCAACACCAACCCTACAATCCCCTCCCTCTGCTGCTTTTATTCCTTCTGTCTGATTGATTCCTATGAAAGGCCTCAAAGCAAAGCTGTGATATACAATACATGTGTTGCTGTGTGAGCAGGGACCATCACCTATCTCTATCTCTCCATCTCTCAGACACACACACAAACACACACACGCTACAAAAGGGATAGGCTGATTGTAGTCTAAAAATGCATACCAACCTTTCCTCTAGTCTAGATGCATACCGACCTTTCCTTTAGCTTAAAAATGCATTCCAACCGTGCAGTAAAGACGATACTAGCCTATACTAAGAAGACACTAGCTTACTATGCAGCCAACTTTAGCCACCAAGCACCAGCCGACAATCACGTATTCCCACTAGGGCTGAACGATTTTGAAAAAATATCTTATTGCGATTATTTTTTACTGATATTGCAATTGCGATATGATTTGCGATATTAGAGGGAATGATCATTTTTACATCATTATTCTCATTTTCATTGAAAAACATTTATGATTATGGTGTGATTTTTGCGGGGATCTTTACCAAACAAAGATGTTTTCTTAAGTCTGTAGAATATGATGTGTAGGCCAGCATGACAATATTTAATTTAAAATGGTATTTTGACACACATTTTGCCTTTAACAAATATTGCGCTTCCTGCGATTTGAAAATTGCAGTAGGCTATATTGCGATTTCGATTAATTGTTCAGCCCTAATTCCCACCGACAAAAACTTTAACTTCACCCTCAGCCATGGCATAAATAAAGCATACCTAAAAACAATCAACAGCCTAAACAGATGATTCAACAATCAATTAATAAAACGGGGATGGACTCACCATCGCCGACTCTCCATCGGCAACCGGCTAAATCCTCCAAGTACAGAACCTTTATACAGAACTTTTTACAGTGGTATTCCACTACTTTTCAGAGCAAGACAGAGGGAGAGAATGTTTTTCAGAGCATTGAGTGTAACTACTGTGTTGGTTTGTGTGTGTAAGAGGCAGAGAGACGAATGAAATGAAAACTAACAGGCTGCATTGTAGACAAGAATTTTGATATTTAACCTAATTTAGCATCCGAACCCGACCTAGATAAGAAAAATGGGGCCCAAACCCGGCCTGAATCTGTCATCGGGCTCGGGTCGGGTTGCAGACCTCTAATCCAGAACCCAAAAGAAATTTCTCCTCTTTCCTCTCCTCCTCGTCAGCATTGTTATTTCATAGCGCACTGTCCAACATTTAGCTTCAGCTGCGTCACAGGAACATTCTTCAAATTTCGCTTAGTCTTCATTTAAACGGGGAGATCAGTTGAAGGAAATCATACTTGTAATGAGAGGAGTGAGACAGTATTTTTGGGCCAAGGTCCATGTCATTAAGACAGTTTTGGATAATTGCTTCCAAAGTGACATTTATAAAAAATGGTATAAATCACCATTACATCTCTGAACAGACATCATGCTATTTTTAACCAGATCTAGTAGAAAAATCAGCTTTCTCCTAGAGTCTCCCTATCCTTAAATATTAATTAATGAAAATATGACATAATGGTTACTCTGACCTTTTTAATAATGAGCATATGAATATAAACTAGCAGACATAAAATAAAATTTTGTGACTTTCTTAACTGTAATTATTCCATACAAATCTATTATCCTCCTGAGCAGGAGATCATAATATGAGTACAAGTCATGCATATAAAACTTCTGCTGTGTCATACTGTCAGGCGTGTCAATCAAACCCTCCAGTTCCTTCCGCTGGCAGCACTAGCCTTTTTATTTTGAGTGAGGATTGGACCTTCAAAGAGAGGGAGAGTTTGTACACAAACAAGAGTGACAAGGTAATTAATGGCAGGAGCTTGTGCAACAGTGTCCTTGAACTACTAATTTAACGAGGCCTTTCTTTTGGACTAGCCGAACTTCTTTAATAAGTAAGTGATGCTTGATTAATGATTATATGGAGGCCGGGTCAAGATTGTTGTTGCTCCGTAAACATTGTGTGGGAACGGGGCGTCATGAGTCCACTTCCAGGCCAGTCAGGTGACAGGGCATTATGTGTGTGTGTGTGTGTGTGTGTGTGTTTCACTATCTGTGTGTTTCAGTGTCTGAGTTGCTCACAATTTAAATGTATTTATTTAATCTACACTATTAAAATCATTTGTTTCGGCTCACAAAGCACTTCCTCAGAATGAAACGTTAATGATTTTAATATTGGCGCCTCTTCACTGGACCTGTTTTAACTTTGTTTTTGGTTGCACCTTGACTCTCACCGGTGTGAGCGCCACCTTCAGTCTGTCATCGATTTCCTTTTCTCTCATTTTCAACAGTGATACTTACTAATAGTATAATGGTGGTTACTGTTTTATCTCTTCTTGTCCCTAAAAGAAAACGCATAAAAAAAAGACATCATGACTGACAGCAAAACCATGGTGGAGCGTCACCAATCACCGATAGGCTACAGGTTTTTATCTGTTAGTTCACTCTGGTCCGGCTACGAACCACATGCATCTTTAGAGCGGGTTGTGTTTCTATGGTAACAGCATCCTCTTCAATTGGTAGAAACTGACTAAAGCTTGCGGGTAGTGTAGTATTTAATGGGAAGTCGGGAATACAACATGATTTCTTAACATCGAAGTTGAAATCAGATCGACTGATGGCTTCTACGGGAACACATAAGTCATTTCATAATCTGAAAGCTCATTGTAAGTCTACCTTACACTTTAGAAAAGTCATGGTTAATAATCACATTCCCTAAAAAATGAATGGGAAATGCAGAACCAGATGTTTCAGCTCTGTAGAGGAAGGGAAAGTCTGATAACCCTAAACTTTAAAACACTTTTACTCTGTGACTGTGTATAGTGCAGTCTGTGCAGTCCAAATGTATTTCTAGAAGCTTTTTTTTAAATATTAAAATGTCTTCAGACATAATTAGTCACTTTAATATGTCTAGGAATTTTTCTGTGAGCTCCATTTTCACCTCTCATGACCCCATGTGACCTCCAGGTTGAGAAAGCCTGCTCTACAGTGTCAGTGATTAAACGGTGCCTCAGACTGTGGACCTTTCACGCATCATTTCTATCGCTTCTTCATATTTTTTATATTTTATATTTACTATGTTGTTTTATTATATTCAATCTGATCTCTATCTCTCTCTCTCTCTTAATTCCAGGACCTTGTGGAGCTTTTCAACTTCCACAACTACGACAACCTGAGGCACTTTGCCAAGAAGCACGACCCCCGCAGGGAAGGAGGGGACCAGCGGGTAAGCTTGCCAACGTCTTGTCGCCACGAACAAACCACCAACACACCGGCCTCTCTCATTGCTGCCGGTAACCAGCACACCTTCTGTCCAGAGGGTGCTGCTGGTGACTTGAGGTGATGTGGAGGTTGTCGTAGTTCAGATGTAACGGGTTCTGCTCTGTCGAGGCTGAACGGCATACTGCATCGTCTGTTTTTGTTGGTGTTTGCTGACAACATGCAGTGAGCTCCATAAGTGTTTGGGCAGAACTTTGCATGTGAGATGACATGTTTGATGTCTGTGTGGCGAAAAGTACAGACTATCTGTGCTTAATTTATTTTCAAGCATATCAGATGAGCAGGTAAAGGACGACGGCCCTTCCCACCCCTCCCTCCCCTATCTCTGTTATCACTCTTGTGTCACTGTTCAAAAACATATGGAGCTCACTGTCGGTATTTTCAGGCATACTGTACATTTTTATCTGCTTTGGTCTTTAAGGTGGGTGGATATTGTCCAGCTCGCAGCTTATTTGGCCTTGAAACCGATAACGTTTGGTCATGACGCTAAGTGAGAAGCTGTTGCACATAAACCATGATAGTGTGTATTTCTTGAACACCTCATTGAATTGACACAAAAGCCATTAATGTGACAAATTGTGGGCTTAGAATTATAAGCTTCTTTCTGGCGTTTTGGTTGGAAATGACTTGTACATATAATGTGTGATAGCTATTGATATGGGTTTTTGCATGTGGTTGAAGTTAAATTTGTGGAAATGTTTAAAGGAAAAATCCACCCTATATAACACTATAAAACTGTTAAAGACAGCTATTGGTGATGTACCTTGCATTTCTGGGTCTGTTTTGTCTGGTGTATTTTTCTTATTCTGGCTGATAACTGGCATGCGACATGATGTCACGTTAAAGTATTTCCAGCAGCTTCAATGGCGTTTGATAGCAGTAAAATTTTCAGCTATCTAAAACATCAATGGTAAACATCAGGTTTTGGTGTCAGTCCCTCAGAAGCAAAGAACAAGGGCTTCTTTCTAGAGCCGCCATTTTGCACCGACGTTCAACAATCACACAGGGAGAAATCCATTATAGAAGAGGCAGAGAGACCAATTTCTCCACCCACAGCAGCCCCAATAGACCAGAATGCAATGCAGCCACGAGATATGTTTCGTTTTGAGTAAAGGGATGTGACTCACTTTTTCTGGACTGGGGAAAAACTCTCGCTCTCTTGCTGTTTGTTATGCTATCGCTGTTGCTCACCTCCATTTTTAACCAAGAGCTGAATGCAGCAAGCTCACGCCTGTTCTCTGGGGGTTATTGAAAGGCATTCTGGGAAATGTAGGAAATCACTAACTGGGGTAGAAGTAGGAGAGGCAGGTTGAGAGAAAGTGGGTGCACCAAAAAAGACGCACTTCATCACAAAATGACTCCTGGAATGCACCGAACATCACAGACTGATAATATAGAACAGTGTAAGAGTATCTGAGGGTGGAATTTTCCTTAAGTGGGTAAAAAAATATGAATGGAATTTCTCTGTGGGAAGTGAAAACAATAACGCTTTCAGTGTCATAACCACTCCGAATACAGACAGAACCGTGTAATTTTAAGCTCACAAAATGTTTCATAGGGGGCAGTGAAACATCCACCCACACACGTGCACACACACACACGCACACACACACACACACACACACACACACACACACACACACACACACACACACACACAGAGACTGATATATGCAGCCACATTTGTACTGAACCCACAAATTAGACACACACACCCCAATACATACAGGCACAGACTAATTTGTTATTCGTGTCGATTGAAACAGCAAAACACCTACGGACCCATGGATTACGAGAGTCTCCAACAAGAGCTAGCTCTGAAAGCCCCTCTTTGGAAAAAGGTGTCGCCCACTGAGTCGCACCAGGACAGCTCCACCACTGTAGTCTATAGGATGGAAAGTGTCGGGGAGCGCAACTAGAAAGGAGACTCTACCCACCTGACCCCCCTCCACCCACCCAACACCCTCCACCCCCACCTCTGGCACCACCTCCTCTCCTCTCCTCTCCTCTCCTCTCCTCTGTCTGTCCCCATCTGCTGCACCCTCAACTTCAAATATTTATATAAATTATGAAGAGGATTATTTATTGCTTATGAAGCAGTTTCTGTGTGGAGGGTCTTGAAGTTTTTTTTTTAAAGATGAGTTACTTTTTTTTTTTTTTTAGTTTTTTTTCTCTAAATTCCAAATGAACTGCTAGGCTCCGCCTCCTTGTTGCCTTAGAGTGTGTAGGATCTGATGTACGGTGTAGCGGTTAGCTTTCCGTTTCACCCTCATATTGTCCCGCTTTTCTTACATTTTCATACTTTTCTGATTCCAAACACCAAATCTTTTAAAAAATGTTGGCTAAGGGTCTACTTGAAACTCAGTTTTGTTGTTAAAAAATGTGTGTATGAGTGTGTGTGTGTGTGCAGCTCCTGTAAACCTAAGCCTTCACACCTCCAGTCTATACAGTATAGGGAGCTGAAGTCGACGTCATCCCCACCCGGCTCTGGTTCACTCCTGTCTGTTCCAGTACATTGCAGATTACTTGATATAAACAAACTACAAACCCTACGGTTCCCATTATGAGATATGTTACAAATCAAAGTAATATTTATTCCTCTGCCTGATTTCAAAGGAATTCAGCTGATAGAACTTATGATTTAAACACATTAACGTTTACGACACTACATTACCCAGCATCCCTTTGATACAAACAAGGCAGAACTTCCAAGTTTTGACTGATCCAAATACGTAGTAGTCGCTCATTTGAACTCCTTCTTTGGCGATGGAACCAAACGACACATTTAATGGGTTTAATGTAGTAGCCTACATAACTGCAAAGTACACAATCTTGCACCCAAGCCTTTTCCCTCAAAAGTTACAAAAATATGTACGTCTCATCATTGCTAATGTAACTGTGGGCGTCTCAAGATGATTTTCAACACAATCCATGTCTATGGAAAATTGCGTCAGCCACCAATCTGCCAGTAAACCAGCGGGCGGTCTTGGTTAACTTCTGCTTCAGCTCCCTACACATTCGGACTAGTTCCTAGAAAGGATTGCTTAGCTCACACTGAGGCTCAAGACTCATCGCATGTGCTTTAATATTCATGTCGGCATGCAAAAGATAATACAGGTACAGGATGTAGTAGATGACCAAAATGGCCATGTAACAGTGTGGATTTGTGAATAGTTGATTTGAAAGTTTTGGAGCAATGGAGTGTTGACATATGAATTGAAGCTCAAAGGCACTTTTTAGCTGTGTACGCCTGGCAGTAGTGCATCAGCGCTTTGACTAACATAAAGAAGTTGTTCCTTGTTAAAACAAAAAAAGAGCTCGAAGGTTTAAACAGATTTCAAATTTATTCTCTAACAACAATGCAGGTATTTTGCTTTTCAAATCTACATCCTGGACCTTGATAGGGAAAAATCAACCCAAAATCAACCTAAAGACTTATGTTTTTGGTCATTTTGCTGTTTGTTCAGATCACTATCACTATAGTGCAATGCAGCAATTTTCACAGATATACTGTATGTCAAAGGTGAACTGAAAACAAACTGCTGTAAAGTCAAACTTCCCATTTGACAGTTGAGTATTTGTGCCTGGACCATACTCTCTCTATACTTTGGGCTGATTTTTCCATTCATCTGGTGATGATAATGTGGGTGTTTGGTACAAGATAACCAAAGAAAGTTTTGCTCAACCAAAAAGCTCAGGAAGGCAAGAAGTTAGTTGGCAGGCTTAAAAGTTGAGATGACTAAAACGTTTTTGAGAGGGAGACTTGCTTGACTTGATTATTCTCATTCACCTACCGGCACTCAGCAGGGTAAAGTGGCTGTAGCATTCTGAGCTGCTGTTGAGTTTGGGTGAAAAGGTGTGTATTCGTGTGTGTGTGTGTGGGGCTTAGATGTGCCATGTTTGTCTTGGTCAGTGAGTATATACCCAGTATTACTCCAGTCACGCAGGTTGGGGGTGTTCATTTGCTGCATTTTCCAGTTAAAACGCCTCGTAGCTTGCATGGGGTACAAAAGCCATAACAGTCCTTAAAAATCCTCTTGCTTCCCTGATATAACCTCCTGACTGTAGGGTTTATCTAGGCTGCATTCCAAAACCATTACAGTGTGTTTACATTGCGCCAAATATGCTCAGAATGCCTTAGTCTAGATGGGAAATGGCAGGATTTTACAGCAGAGTCATTGTTGTAAAGCTACTTTTTATATAGGAGCAGAACATTTTAATTTTGAGATTTAAACTTGAGGTTTGCTTAAGCTGCTGGTTCCAAGCTTGTTTAAAAAAGAAGGCTTGTTTAAAAAAAAAAAAAAAGAAAAAAAAAAGATCCTATTGGTACCGGAACTATTCAGATTTTCTTAGTAAAGACAGAAAATTCATAGGAGGGAAAAGTGAATTTAGTAAGTTTTCTCTTGAGACAGTGTTTTGGAACGTAATAAAACTTGGGTCTATCATATCAAATGACAGTTATCAAATTGATTTTTAGATGCCCAAACTCCACTGATCCAGAAATGTATATCAGTATAATCAGAAATGTGTGTTTTGAGTGTATATACAGCATATATATACATATATACGCATAGCTCCTTTTCAGTATTGTTTGTATCAGATTTATTGTGACTCTTATCCTCAAGCGGTAAGACTTCTTTCCATATACTCATGATTTACTGTACTTCTGAATGTACATAATGGTAGGTGCATGTAGTTCTTGTGTGTATGTGTGTGTGTACACATGAGTGACGATACTCAACAGCAGACCAGAATGTGTATCGATTATACACTTCAGATGTTCCAAGTTTTATTTTAGTTCATTTTTTTTTTTAGCTTTTTGTCTCCCCTAAGAAAAACTGATAGAAATGACTTGCACATGAATGTCATGTCAGCAAAAAGCCGAAAAGTTAGTGATGTCTAACATCACCCTGCTGTGATTGGGGGGCAGTTTGATCTGTTAGTTATTCAATCCATTGTTGAAACTGTACGTTTACTGTATGTGTTCTTTGTCAATGGTTTTGATTTAGCGCAAAGCTGCTGGAGACAATAATACCCTATTATTTTTAAAGGTCCTTTCCCCTGTTTTATGAAAGTTTTTTTTTTTTGCTTTTGAGTCATCATTGTGACTTCTACTGATGTTGTTTTTATGTGTCTGCAGATTTCTACTCATTGTGTTGTGGTACAAGGCATTCAAAAGCCTCTGTCTTCGTCTGAAAGATAGACTCCAGTGGAAACTTGACGCTAGAAAACGCATTTGCTCAGTCTTTTCTAAGACACGTATATTCTACATTATGCAAAAATGTTGAATAAGGTCCATTGATTAAACAGTTTAATCCACAGATCTAGTTGCTTTCTGCTAAAGGAAAGCAGTCTGTCTCATTGACTGGGCAGAAGTAGAGTCGTGCTTCTGTTGGTTTAAGTCTTGAATGCACCATGTTGGTATTCGTGTTGTTAAACGGCACACAACTAGCGGATTGCCAGAATTGATCGTTATCATTTTCCTTCAAGATAACATTGCCCACTATTTTGCCATGAGAAGAGTCATGGCAGCATCACTCTATTCTTCTTTCCCTGACCCGGTCTACACTTTGACAAAAGAGTCACTCCTGGTTTACAGTTCTGGAAAGTAAGTCGAGGAGAACCCGTCTCTCCTTTCGAATTGTGTGCGAGTCTTTATTTCTTTGCTGCTACAGAGTTTTTTGTTTTTTTTCCCCTGGCACAACATGCAGAATGCAGTTCCTGCACATCTGTAAAACTGGACTAAACGGCGTTCAGAGATGCAGATATAGAGATATATAGAGATAGAGTAGATGCTGGGTTAACCTTATTGCAACCAAACGGGATCATTATCCAAATCTGCTTGACCTTTCTTAGGTAAATCTGAATGACCAATAGTTTTGAATGTTTCTGCACATTTTAAAGGCGTGATGTAAACTGGGCGACGGTGCTCCTTGGTGTAATTGTGTCCTTTTATTCTTGGGTTAATGTTACGATGCATGAGGGTAAATGAGTTGAATTACTTGAAGTTTTACAGTAATCTGACCTTCTTCCACTCCTGAAAATGTGATTATTTCTACCTACAATCAAACTAATGAGAGAGGGGTTTTTGAATGCAGTACCAGTATTTCCTTTGAAATCTTCTGATTTTATGGTTTCATATCATGTATGTCATGTTTCCTGGTTTCCTAGTTTTAAAATGTCTGATTTTTCCCTTTGGATTCTCATTCTCCATCTTGCATGCATATTTTTGTATGATTTAATTGTGTTTTTAATCCTGTATAACCCATATATTTAAGTTCATTTTTATTACCTACCACATGTATGTATTTATGTTGAGTGTGTCTTGGACATCAATTTTATCCCTTGTGCTATGAAAATTGCATATAAAAAAATGAAAGCTTTTACCATTACAATTTAGTGAGCTTGGAATTGTAAGGTTTTCTAATATTTCTGTCAAAACTGAGTAATTCTTATGTAGTTTTAAAAACTAGCCTTAACTTGTGGCTGGATTAAGATATTTTGCAAATGTTTAAGAGGGTAAAAATGCAAATTAAAAAGGTTAAAATAGTGTTGTTACATGGGATGTGAAAACTTAAAAGCTCAATATTGTAAAACTGCTTCAAACACGGAGGGAACCATGCACTTCCAAGCTCACAACTGTCAAATTTTTGATTTGTTTTCTGAACCCGCTGTGCTGTAATGCTGTATGTTAAGACTCCGTATGCTAAACTGCTTCCAAGATAGAAGTTCAGAAGAAGCCGATGGTGAAACATTGACTGTCTTCCTTTCTAAACAATTCTGAGCAAATAAATTACATTTGTGTGGCTGTGACAGAATTGCAAACAATACAGTGAAGTTGGTGTTAAAATATTCTTTTTGCCTTGATGTCCCTTGTATAAAATCCAATAAAGCACTATTATCCATCAACATCTGTTTCTCTACGGCCATAGCTGTTCTTTCACAACATCCACTGTTTTTTAGATGGGAAGCTTTTACATTTTCTCAAAGCTATTTTAGAGGCAAGCAGGACAGATGTCTCAAAATCATTAATCGTTAAATAGAGTAGTGGCTTGAGTTCATTACAAGTAAAATAGATTTTTGTGGTTTTTGTAGTGTTACCAGAGAAGCAAACGTAATTCATAGACCAAAATTCAGCTGAATATCACAGAAAAAAACATCCCTTTAATCATGGTGAAAGTCATGGGGCTCCGCGGTTTGCATTCCAGTCTTACAGCATTTTTTTTTTTTACTTGTTTTGAGTTTGGCATACTGAATAATGTCAACTTGTTTCTCTTGCTATTGCTCTTGCTCTGTCTTCCCCTGCCACGTTTTGCAAACTGTCAGCTGCCGGTATGTTTGGTTGTAAGGTGTCTAGTCAGGGAATTAACCCACTATGATCAAATCTTTCCCTGCATTGGAATCTTTTTAGGATCTGTATCATCATCATCCGTATCAGGGGAAAAAATAAATAAATTACAGCGGGAGTAGCAATGTTGTGTAGCATTAAAGTCCCAATCCAGAATATACTTGCCACAAAAATGTCCAATCAATTCAGGAGAAAAAAATCTTTACTGGGTTTCAGTAGAGGGCGACATGTTGCACTTGGGGAGCGGGCTTTAAGCTTTGCATGACAGCTTTTATAGCAGTTACATACAGTTACTGTTTACTGTACATGCTGACTGTCCTGGAGTCTGGATATAAACATTTCTTCATGGTTGTCATTTGAATTATTAACAGTCCAGGACATACTCTTAGATTGTAACACGATGTAAAAGATTCAAATTTAAAGGAGCCCAGTCTGAGCAGGCTGAAGCTTATACTGTGTTAAAGTTACAGGGTGGATCTCCTTTATCTCCCCTGCACACTATCAGATATGAAGCTACAAAAATATATGAACAGATTTTCCCTCATGTATGTGTTTATATCCAAACTCTCAAATCTGACCTGCTCTTTTATGTGTGTTGTTTATTACCGCTTCTCATTGTCAATGGGATTTTCTTGCTTTTGCTTCGGCTTCAGTTTGTTTGCCTCTTGTCAGGTAATTGCGGCACCTTTTAGCTGTGAGCCATATTTTACAGCCCGGCTGATTCCTGTTTCTCTGCAGTTGATGTGGAGAGGAATGGCATTAGCCTGTCTGAAACGATGAACTCTCACTCTGAAGGAGCCTGAATGTGGCGAAGCTTTTTTATTTGGGTGAAATGAGGCTTTTGATCTTTTTTCTTCCATGCTGTCATTAATTTCTGTATTTGTTTTTACATTATCTTTTGCAAAATATGCTTATCTTTCTTGCTCTTTAGACAAATGTATGCTTTTCCCAATCCTGGATTGTTGGCTATTGCAGTGCGGAGCTTTGCTTTAGCTTGGCTTTAGAGTAACTGATGCAGGTTTAATGGGCCGGTGTTTCTTTTGTTGCATAGTAAGGCCTCAGTACTGGCTGTTTTGCTTCTTGTTCATGTTCTTGTAATGTTCACAAATACGGAGTCTAACCATGATGTTCCCATTTATTTTAGAAAGATTTACATCTAAAGTTCAGTTGCTCTTGCCACAAAAAGCAAAACCTCGGCTATTCTTTATTTTTTAGATGCTTTAAAATGTTAAATCCAAAGTGTGGCAGTACATTTTTTCAGTCACGATCAAAAACCTGAAAGTATACTGTATGTCTCCCATAACTTCTCATCATGGACATCTGCCCATTTTGAGTTAAAATGAGCCTAAAAAAACATTAAAATATTCTTGGGTTATGCTTTTCAGTTTACTTTAAATCAAGTTTTCTTGCTTATACACTTGTAATAGTGTAATATAGTGCAATATATTTATGATATTCATTATTTGCAATGTTATATCTATGGGTATATGAAGAAGCATCTATTTTATTTTTCCCATCATCGCCCTCACGTTTTCAATTTTTCTTCAAAAGATTTCAACCATTGCCCTTGAAGTTTTGCTTAGGAATTGAGTCATTCCTGTTCCTGGGTAAGTCTCGACTGATGCGGGGATCTCTGCTCATAATGTTCAGTTGTGTTGAAACGGGGCTGGCTGGGGTGAATTCTCTTTCAATTAGTGGATTTTCTTCAAAACTTAAATTTTGACAAACTTCTGTCACAAGAATATAAGAACTGAGAATGAATGTGTTACTGCTTGAGAATGAGCTGCAGTCTGTTTTAACATTTTGAAATGATTAATTTGAAATTGAATTCCCCTCAGTCCTGGTTTGAAATGAAATGTGTAACACAAGTTATGTAGGAATTAACCCTTTCTTTATACCAACTAATCCCTCCTAAGTTTTATAACGTGGCGATGTCATCTTTCTCCCCCTAGCTGCTGCAGCCGGCAGAAGACGGGCCGGTGAATTGGTGCGACTCGCTCGTCCTTCCACAAACTTTTCTCTCTGTCTTTCCCCGCAGGTCAAGTCTGTCATCAACCTCCTCTTCGCTGCCTACACAGGAGACGTATCGGCACTGAGGAGGTGAGCGGCTCACACTCAGTCACTTCTACACACTCACACTCGCACTCCTCACTGTTGGTAACTTGTCATGTTGGTGACCGAGGAATTCAGGCTTATTCCGCTTTTGTCACTCTTGATAAGCATGTCAGTTAAACATCTAAAATATAAACTGTGTTCTTGTATTGTCTTGGGAGACGATGTCCTCACAAGGATAGAAAGATGAGGAAAAGTGAGGACATTTTGCCGGTCCTCACTTCTTTACAGCTGCACTAGGCAACGTTGCACATGGGAGGCTCCACATGGCAGCAAGCGGTAACTGTTGGAAAAACCTTGAACTTAAATGCCCTGAAATTTCACTCCTAAGTTTCAATACCAGACACCAGAATTTAATTTGGGTAAATGGGGCGAATCTATGGGGTCTCAGTTAGTGCCTAGGGTCAGTGGTGGAACTTTTGGTACTTTTTACTCCACTACATTTATTTGACAGCTTTAGTTACTAATTATTTTGCAGATTTAGATTATTAATACAAATTATAAATCAACTAATAAATTATAATATATTTTTTATAGGTTAAGCTACCCAGCAGTATTTAAACTAATTACAATTACAATCTTTACCAGCTGCAACATTAAAGTGATGAACACATTAATGCATCAATAATTATAGTCCAATAACATGATATATATGATTCTGAAATGGGCCATTCTGCATAATGACTACTTATACTTTTGCTACTTTAAGTATATTTTGCAGATCTTTTACTTGTAACAAAGTATTTTACACTGTGGTATTGCTACTTTTACTTAAGTCAAAGATCAGAATACTTCTTCCACCACTGCCTAGGGTTATAATTAGCATTAGGTTAGCGAATGAATGAAGGTCCTCACAGACGTAGTAATACAAACGTGTGTGTGTGTGTGTAGGTTTGCACTGTCATCCATGGACATGGAGCAGAGGGACTACGACTCCAGGACGGCGCTCCATGTGGCAGCAGCAGAAGGTACTGTGAGCCTACAGTCAATGAATCAATCAGTCAATCTTTATTGATTAGGCAATTGTATGCCATTCAGAGTGCTTCAAAAAGTGATTAAAAATGAGCATAATAGGAATCATATAAAAACAGCTACCCAATGCTGTCCACAGTAATATATATTATTTCACCTTTATCTAGTATTATACATGTTTAGTGCTTTTCTTTTCATGGTTTTTGCTTATTTTCCCCAACAGGCTGGACTTTGCGTAGTGTTTGAGGTTTCTGCTGCATTATGAGTGTGTGTTTCAGTGTGTGTGTGTGCACATATGCCTTATGTAACTGCAACATCTGCTGTGCTTGCAGGACATGCAGAGGTGGTTCGCTTCCTGCTGGAGGCTTGCAAGGTGAACCCGGTGCCCAGAGACAGGTGAGCCCACTCTGTCCTTCTTCGTCTGGGTCTTTCGTAGTTTCTCTATCTCTCTTTTCATTTGTTTTCTGCTTTTACAATATGACAATCCCTCCCTCTCGTCCCTTTCTCTTGAGGTCAATAGCTATGTTTAAAGCTGCAATATGCAACTTTTCCCCCTGAAGCAGTGAAGTGTACTGTTAGTCCCGCCCTCCTCCCTATTCAGTTGGTCAAGTTCCCACCTCAACGCTTGTCAATCATCTTGTGTACTTTGAAACAGCATCTAGGCTGAGGTAACCGGCAACCGTAAAGCCAAGAACAGCCAATCTGCAATAAAAAGCGATGCCGATGTTCCCTGTGTTTTTGAACGGGTCTCGTCGGGTCTGCCACACGTTAAGCTTTGCTGTTCTTTAGTTTCTTACTGCCTTCTGCTGTTGCTGTTGCTATGACCTCCCCACAGTAAATGGTAAACACCCCATTGTTGCATATTGCAACTTTAAATGGGAACTGAGACAGTTATTTTTCTATGCTGGTAGGATAGAGTAGGGATGTGATATTTTTCAGTTTAGTGAATGATTTGGGGTTTTTTTGTTGTTGTTTTTTTTAAATGTAAAACTTCCATTCATTTCTAATTTGCAGTTTTTGTACTTTTTCACTGCCAGTGAAACTGAATGAGATATACTCATATGTGCTCTATGCAGATGGGGGAACACACCCATGGATGAAGTCTGGCACCATTTTAATACAATTCCCATTCATTTCTCATGACTTACAGTTTATTGAATTTTAAATTTTCAGTAATACAAAACTATATCATAGAAAACCCAATAACAGTACAATCCTTGAACAATACCAGACAGAAGAGAAAAAACAAAAAAAAACAAAAAAAAGAATAGAATAAGTAATAATTGACTAATGATAAGAGATAAGTAAAAACAAGTAAATAATAATAAAAGAAATAATAAAAGAAAGTAAATTAAAATAACAGTATTAACATGACATGTGAATTTGTCAGATGTCAACAGTACCACTGGTAGATGTCCACTCATAGTCCTTAAGAGATGAATGTTTAAATAGTGTCCATGTGATAGTGTCCATATATTTCCTTCAACTGCGCCATCGCCACATCCAGCCTCCTGCATTCATGACAGTCTCAACAGAGCGCAATTCCCGTTCATGTCTAAGGGGGAGATGCCAATGCCATGCTGCCCATGAAATTCTGCGATTGAGAAACGCTCCTATGTGCTCTGTGCAGGTGGGGGAACACGCCGATGGACGAAGCCTTGCACTTCGGCCACCATGACGTTGTCACCATCCTGCAGGACTACCACGACAAGTACAGCCCGCAGCCCGCCGCCGCCACCGACAACAAGGAGAGTGCAGAGAAGAACCTGGACGGCCTGCTGTAGGTCTCCTGGCCACCGGGGAGCTGCCGCCGCTGCCGCTGCTGCTGCTGCTGAAACGCCTCAATAAGACTTGTAGACTTTTACGCTGTGGTGGACCGTGATGCTTTTTTGGAATAACTTTGTACAATAGTGCTCGTACCTTTGAAAAGTGTGCTGAATTTGTGTATTATTTTGTTCCTTTTCTGTGTCCCATCTGGTAGCAGCAGTCGTTTTAAGTGTGCTTTGCCTTCAGGCTGTATATTGCTTCACCTCTCTACTTCAAATCTCTTCCTCTCCTCTGCTGTAATGTGTTGTGTGCTGTATGTATGTGTGTGTGAGTGAGAGAGAGAGACTCACCAGTACTATTTAAAGTTGATGATGCAATATCTGAAATGATATTATGCAACATGTAAATTATTTCTGTAATCTGGAGGTAAATCCAGGATAGAGATATAGATTGTATCACAGTGTGTTAGTCTAGATCAGGTCTAGTTTTGGTAATATTCTATATTTGGTAATACGTCAGTAATACTCTCACTATTGTAGTTCTGTGAGATGTGATAAATGATGGTATCAGTTTCCCGGTGTGTTGCTGCCCTCTTTCACATTTAACCAAAACCAAATGGCTGTAAGGAAGACTGTAAGGAAGACTGTGCAGCAGCGGGAAACTCCCTTCAGCTGATGGGAGAGTCTTGAATTTTATAATAGCTGGTCACATGCTGCAGGCTGCGTCACAGGTTTTCACTGGTTTTATGTCCTGCTACCACGATACAGTATGTGGGACAGTAGGGTGTGTGAGTGTGTGTGTGTATTTATGGACATATTCTTGTGAGCACAATAATTCAAGAACAATACATAATAGAAACTTAACACCTACAGCACAACTTCCCCCTGTAGAGATGATGTAATTGGATTTTGGAGCATACATTTGCATATGAATGAGGGAAAAAAAAGATTTTCATTTAACTACTTAATGCTTCTCCTTAACATTTGAAACTACTTAATGCTGCTCCTTAATGCTTTAAGATACAGAGTTCATATTAATACCATGTTGTTGTTGTACGTTGACATAGAAATAATTGCTAATTAGGTCTTTAATTAGCATATGTACTGAGCTCATTAGCATAACTGGTGATGTGCCTGTCTCCTCTAGATCCCACATCTGTTTCACTGTTGTCCTCCTGACTGATGCAGGTCTTTGGCAGGTTACATGCTGATGATTTGCTTGTTCTCCTTTGAAGACCAGCTGAGATTGTAATCTTAATGTAATGTGCTTTGATATACTTGGGCTTCTTATTGCAAAGGGAGTGGTATGCAGTTATTTCATTTCATAGGGGAAATCTTCAAAGAGTAATAATTCATTTAAAGACATAAGTTTGTAAAATTGAATGTGTTGCATTTAGGATGGGCACAAGATGCTTTCCTTATCTTTATGCTTTAGTTACATTTTTATATTGTTTTTTGTTTGTATGTGTTTTCAACCTTGACAGAATATGGTGATCTGAACAAGTAACATAATCTTCAAATATTCAGATATTAAGGCAGGCAGGTCGTCTATTTTGACTAATCCTTTACTGTCAGGACCCCCAGAAAATCAGCAAACCTGGATTGGCCATTCCTTATTGATTTTAAAGGTTTTGTTGTCCATATGAACTAATAATGTTAAGTCTTTTTTTGTCATTAAGCTCTTGTGCCTTTGGTCAAGATCCAAATCAGATCTGGCTAAAACAGGATTTGCAAATTATTATTTTTTTTGTTTACCCTGCTTGGACTTTCAGATGGGCGGAGCTTCCTGCATAGAACAATTCAAGGAGAACCAGGAAAGGTCAGAAAAATAATTATTTGCAAATAGTCTTTTACCCAGTGCTGATCCAAATCACTGTCTATGAATGTAAACATTTTGTGTCATGAGATTTTCCCAATGAAATTTAGTATGAAAAAACCCCCCGGTATAAACGTGTGTAATACTCGCTATCTGTCCCCCAAAAGTTAAACTAAGTTACCAGATTGTAATGAATACTACTGTTCTTCTGACAATGTTGTGTGATGAATGTTTCACATATGGAAGACTGAGATGTTTTCAGTGTCTGCTATTACCATTATTATAATCTAAACATTGTGGAATTAGTTTAGTCACTTCAAACTACAGTTTATTTAAAGTTACATGTCGTAGGTTTCCATAGTTATACATTTGCTGTAGCAGTGTATTTCCTGGAATGTTGACAAGAATTGGTAAAAAAAAAGTACAAATATATGAACTAATACAATATTTGTTCGACGACTTAAATTTCAAGTACATTGATTCTTAAAGAGTTTGACTTTTACATGGAAAATAAGCGCTGCAACTTTCATAACCCCCTATCACTCGAAATATTGCTCTGTTCTGATTACATTACCAACAATATTCAATACATTGAATACAATAAAACTAATGGACAGTCTAAAGAAACACCAGGTGCTCTCATGGATTAAGAAAAAGTTAAAAAAAAGTCCTGAGGGTTTACTTTACTTTTTTTTTTTTTTTTTTTTTTTAAATCTTGGAGCTAGTATCTCAGTTTTCTGTACAATAAAACTAATGTTTAGATGTCATATCAGAAGACTTTTAGTCAAAAGCTCGCTCCGTCAATTTAACAGTGCAAAAAATGCTTTCAGTGAAGAGAAGACGAATACAATCAATTTGATTACTGTAGTGGAGCAGCAGTTTCAACAGAGGGCGCAATACTGAAAATACAGACTGGGACTTAAAGGATTTCAATCTACTGGTGTAATATGCTGTTCAACTTTAAACTAGTGAGACTAAACTATTCCTCTTACATTTCCTGATCAAACTGTTTAGGATTCTGAGAAAAAGAAAGGTATTTTGCATTATTAATAACTCATGCCATGCTGGAGTTCTGACCCGGTTATGACAGATTTGAGTCAGTACTTGAGACTTCTGAATGTGCTGCTGGACACGTTTTCCCTTTTCCCTGTTAAAGTTCATTATCAAAAAGGTGTATAGTACAAATGTGATTTCTCTTGGCACTGGAACACAAATATATGATGTATATTTTAATAAACAAAAGTATATTACGTGTATGTCAGCGTTCTTGTTTCCTTTACAGAGCAACTTTGTTTCCTTGTGCTCAGACTGCCCAATCTGTGCAGTTTGGACTGAACTCCTGTTAAAATAATCAAACTTCAGCGCAGTGAAACTGAGCAAATTACGGACAGAAAAAAAATTTGAAGATGACTTATTCCATTGATTATACCTGAGATGCAGCATGCTTGATTCAAATGAATCAGCATTGTTTACATGTCCCTCTTCCACGAACCTCACTAAGAAATTGATTAATTTCAAACAAACCTTCCCAAGCTTCGGCGTACAAGACAAAGAAGAAGTATGAACTGATTCCTGCCATATCGGAAATGCAATTTTGACTGCAATTGTGACTAGTTGAAGATAGATATACAGTACGTTTGACATACAGCTTTAAGGATTTCACTGGGTTGATGGAGTCGCTGGAGGAAGCCTCGAGTGTTGCTTGAGAGAAAATGGAGCCCAGTTAATAAAACACTCTCCCCTCCTCATCCAGTAAAACATCAGACCAGAGCGCTTTAAACTCTTTATCAGGATCCCCAGTCTATAGGGAAACAAGAAGATAAGTTGTTTAGATGAACAAGAGTGGGAAACATTATCGACTTTATACAAATTGGATAATCAAATTACAGCATGTACTTTAACTCACGCAGATGTCCATGTCCATTTCCATACAGGTCATCGGTGGAGACGAAGGCGGTGTGGGGTTACTGCAGAGGGAAACAAGACTCTTTAAGGCAAACGCAAACGTCGGGTTTCATACTTTCACCATTCTTATCTATGGTGAAAGCCATGGTTGCTTAAAGATTTGTGATGTTTATCATATTATTATTATTAAATTAGCGACGTCGTACTTACGGTGACACACTGACGCTTTTTCTGTGCACGTAACCACTGGCCAAAGTAGGTGTTGGCACGTCTGTATTGACAAAGGTGAAAAGTCATTAGAGGGCACATATTTTAATAAGGAGTAGTATCTTCGATTACACTAGTTTGATTCATAAACTATGCTGACTGATTAAAATATGTGTTACAAGTATTAGGTTATAAATCACATTAAAACATTGGGATTGCTTTACTCTCCAACTGCTGCAACTCACACAGAAAGATGCAGCTCACATTTGCATGTCAGTATGTACTGATTATATAAGTCAATATGTCTCTGCATGGTATTAATACCAGGTGAGATTGGTAATTTGTAAAATAATTTACTGGGGGGTCATGGAAATCCAGGAACCCGCCACACAACTTCATCCACAGTTCAGCAAAACTGGCAAAACTCTCTTCAAGTGGCTCCATGTCTTTCTTTCTGCAGTTTCTGCACCGTTTCCCTTTATTTTGTCTAGTTTTCTACTTTTCTTGGCTCCAAACTACGGAAGCCCTGAGAGGCAAGGCGGGGAAATGTTGAGTTAGTATCTTGTACATGAGATACACCATTGTTATTCTCACAATAATTAGCCTAATATCTCAAGAAAGGCATAGCAGCATTAAGTACTGTTCTGCCAAATAAAGCCATGACTTTCATCAATTTAGTTTAGGCTGTGGAAATCCTGCTGTGGAAATCCTGCTCCAAAATAAGTCAGAAGTCGTAAATGCGACGCCCCTGAAAGGCAACGTGTAAAGAAAGAAAATGCGGTCAGTTTATCTCGCACCTACGACATAAACTTAGGTTTTGCCTGATATTGACCGCAAACATTTTTTTTCCCCCCCCTTGCCTCTCAGGGCTTCCATTCCAAACCGCTTACATGCACGAAAAAAAATCTCCTCCATTTATTGTTTATTTTATATTCTATTTGTGTGCTTATATTCAAAATTTCTACTGCGGTAGTTGAAGAAAATAACCAACATGTTCGCTATCCTGCTACTGAGTTACTAAACATCAAACTGGTAATACTAAAGCCGCCCTCAGAGGGTTTCAGACAAATTCCTGCTCGCTTTGCAAATGCAGTGATTCTGATTCCCATTCAGACAAAGAGTCAAACGAGACAGTACCAGGCTGCTCACTGTAGTAGGGCTGGAAGGCAGAGTCTTTGGGCGTGTCTGGGTACAGATAGAGCAGCGGGTTCCACGGCGGGTTCCCCGGGGTTGTCAGACTGTAGTTGTTCAGAGTGTCTGGCAGCGACGTGGCTGTCAGGTCCTTCTTGGCGTACGGCTCCACAGCGTGAACATGGGAAACTGCAAACACACACCACCAACACACACATGAGCACAAAGGGGCAAATGTGCTGTACGAGCTTGGCATGCATTGGTATCTTTTCAAAATGTGACATGAACTTGAGTTAGATTGATATTGGCCTTTTATTAAATCAACCAATCATGTTGTCCACTGCTGATATGACGGAGGTTCCTCCCCGACCACAGTTACATAAAAACACTCTTTTATGTTTAATTTATTTATGTAATTGTTCAATTATGTTGTTTGGTAAATGAATACTTAATTTAAAGGGCAAAGTGTTTTTCCACCTTGGCAAGAGCAAACTTCTGGAGAAAACACTGAATGCTTATAATCTTGTGACATGAAAATGGAACAAATTTAAAGACAGAGTATATTGGCACAGAAATACACAATCACTAGAGACTGACGTATCCGGACGGTCTGATGTTATTTTCAATGACACTGATGCTGGGTGTATTAACTAACTTTACCAAGAAAGTTGGTTGTTTTTGACAAAAATAGCATCTTTACAAAGACAATATGTTGGTTAAGGGGGTGATTTCAACAAATATTATTCTGCCGAAAACACAAACGGGTTCAAACTTAAGTCCCGCCCACGAAGTCACTGATTGGCTCGATTGTTTCTCCGAGCGAGAGCAACAACAGACTCTCTGAATCGCTCGACAAAATCTGAAAAGTGGACGAGATGCAATTCAGGAGTCTGGAACCAGGCTAGCACAATCGGCGAGGTCAGTCTAAAACTATTGGTATCTCAAAAACCCTCGAACTTTGTCAAAACACACACACACACACCGCCGTTGGAGTGTTCGACCCAGCTGAAGGTGATGGCTCCGTCTTTGCTGCTCTCGCTGAAGCGCAGCAGAAAGGTTCCAGTCTGCTTCTCCTTCAGCAAGCGGCACGTCGTCCCCCTGCTGACGAAACCCATGATGGACCTGAAACCCACACAGGGAAGACAGGGACAGTCTGGTTTATGGGGAGGGACAGTGACAACAACTAGAGGCCCTGCTGGTTGGCTTCATTCTTGAGTTAATCCCCATCCACATAAAGACAAGACAAAACAATCGCCTCACTGGTCTCGTATGTTTTACTGTCTCATGTAGGGCCGGGCGATAATTCAATATTATCGTCTTTCAGTGGAAGCGTATCGTCATGATATGATGATTTTGGGATATCCTGACACAATTCTGCTGTCTAAACTGATGATAACAAGCTAATTTTATTTAAAAACTCAAAACAAAATGAGGTATGAAACATTTTAAGGAATGTTATTTGAAAATTTCAGTTTTGTTTGATTTCACACCTAATATTACCATTCAGTTCAAGGGGATGGACATCAGTTTGATTATTTAACATGTAATTTTGCATATGTGAGCCTAACTGATATATATCAATATTGAAAAAATTCCTTATGATTATCATGATATTGATTTCAACCAGATCACCCGGCCCTAGTCTCATGGTTAGTGTGGTAATTAATTGTTGATGTTAAAATGCTACACAGCACCTTTAACAGTGAGCATGGTTGCTTTGATACTTTAAAATGCATCTTACCCGTCTCTCCAAAGATTCAGCAAGTGTTTTTTGATCAAATCCAGGATTCCGTCAATCCAAATCCAAGCACCGTCATTCTGCACACAGGAATACCAAGTAAAAAGGGAGGTTATAGTTCAAATGAGCACACACACACACACACATAAATTCAAAGGTTATCCAAATCCAGATATAACAATAACAACATCCATAACAAGCATCGTGTTGAACACCCACCTTGCAGAATTTGCTCCAGTGGATGAGACCGTCTGGATTATCTGTCAAGAAAACAAAACGCAGTCTCATCAAATTTTGTGAAATGAGCACAAACTCTGAAACACAGATTACATGTTGTGGACATACAGTAAATTATGTGAAGATTACGTTCCTCCACCATCAATAGGACACGCCATTCTCACTCTTTTGTCGCGTGAAAAGGTGAGCTGGCGGGTCATTTCAGGCAGGTAAAATGTCAGTCGGCTGCCCAGACTCACCCACAAGTTTGTCTCTCAGCATGGACAGCTGGTTTTCGTCGAGCCCTCGCTGGCTGATGGAGAAAAACTGCCAGCTCAGCACTTCTGCCAGCTGCTGCCAGGTGACCGGAGGCGGACTGAGGAACAGTGACAGGTTCTGCAGAAAAATCAGAGGTTTGGATACAGTTTGTCTGGATGAAGACAAACCGTCTACAGTAATAAATGACTCTGACACACTGTTGTTAAAAAGAGATGTAAGCCTGCCTGTCTGGACTTACATTTTTGTAAATATTAAGTGATAAAACACAGCGGGAAGAGAGAAAATAACACTAACTGTTGCATGAGAGATTAAAAATAAAGTGATGGGCTCATCAACACATCTCACATCACAACTGGGTTTGGATGACAGAAACTAAATGACAACAAAACTCAACAAGGAGGAAAAAATATAATCAAATATAATCAAACTTTGTGCATCTGGAATTCTGTAATGATTTTACAAGGCATCTATCATTACCATTTATCCCCCTTCAAGAGCCTTCCTAGGTTTTTACTCATTCAGTGTTTGATTTTTATTGCTTATTGTCATGTTAATTAAATGCAACTGCACTAAGCCTGGTATTATTTATTAGTGTCTGTTGAGCTGAGGCGGCTTTACCCTCGGCTCGCTGCTCAGCATGTTGCACCACATGACGGAGGCCCAGGCGCTGGAGATCTGACTCGTACCACTGATGACCACCAGGGGCAGAGAGCTGGCCTGCACCGAGAGACGAGAACACTGTTAAAAAACTGACTTTTCAATTTTCAGAGACACATTTTCTGTTTTGTTTTTGTCACGCTACATGGTGAAAAGGCGGGGAGCAAACAATCGTCTCCTGATTTACACTCAATCGGCACCTTGACTTGATGTGCTGTTCAGAACCAAGGGAGAGACAGCAGAGAACTGGGGAGATTTAGACATGTTATGATCATACCCTTTGCTATTTTACAAGGTTTCTTAGTTATAGGTGTAATGTGGATATTTATTCTGTGGATATTCATTCTGACACTCTGACACATAACTGTCCCTCATGTGATGAAATCTGTCTGTCGAACATGAAATCTCAAGCAACATCTCAAACACCACAGGTCAGATTTTGATTAAACTTGGAGGGATGAAACCAGACCAATATCAAAAAATATCAATGGCAGTATAGCAGCTGCCTCCAACAGCAACAGGCTACTACATACATTAACCAATATTTGTGCCTCAACTCCAATACATGTAACCCCACATCTTTTTCAAATACAGCATAGCCAGGACTCAGACTGTTTTTTCCCTCTCACCTCAATATCAACCTGCAGGCCGGCCTGCTGAAGCTTGGTCACAAATGTAATGATGTGCAGTTCCTCAGTGACTCCCAGCTGACTCTGATGGAGAACCAAGAGAGAGATTTGGGAAGAAAGATGACTTGTATAATAATCATTTGCCAAGTGCTTAGCACTGATTGCAAAAAATCGTATCACATATCCAAGTGTAAAATTTTCACGCAAAGAAACCAAACACTAAGTCAGGAATATGCTTCTTTGCATTGTAAAAGTGACAGGAAGGTAGGAGAACCACAGTAAAATAGATTCTTTCTATTTTCAAACACCATTCCTTTAGTCTAATTTTACTCTTTATGTTGTTAAAAGTTAAAAGTTAAATCATAAACTTTTAGACATCTCAGACTTTCATATTCACCTCCCAAAACTACACAGCAGCTTTAAAAGGAGGTAAAGTGCTTTCAAAGGAAAATATCTGAACACAATCTGGGGTTAGTGACTGAACTTTTTATATATGTTGCAGGTATTTTTTTAGAAGGAGAAATTGAGATCAGAGCTTCTACTTTATGAGCACAAATGCTAAACCAGACAAATGTGGTTCAGCTGCGAACGACTCCAGTCCAAACTGTAATTCTTTACCTCGCTTGATCCTTTGCCTCTTGATTTGCCGTCCTTGAGTGACTGGAGAAAAAGAGGAAATGTAAAAAAAAAAGAAAAAAATGCAATATCATTATATACTGTACAATATTCTTACTATGTCTACTTATTTTATTTTTCTGCTCTTGTTGCTCTGCTCATGTGTTTTTATTCTCCTTGCATTTCATTCTTGTCTTGTTTTATTCTTTGCATTTTTATTCATGTCTTTTATAACCAATTTCTGTGAGGCACTTTGGTACAAACTAGTTTGGTTTTTCAAAGCGCTATATAAATAAACCTGAACTTATGAGCTTAAAGTGTAGGTCATATACCATGCATATTACAAATACGTCATAGTCAGTGTTCATATTTTGCTTTGCATTTTTATTTTACATTCATGTTCATGTTTTGTAGGTTGAGTGCTTCTCAACTTCTATGGAAGTGTGTATGCTGAAAATGTTGAAATATCACTTTAAGAGCATTTTGGTGATTTGTGATCTGAATTGAATTTCATAACTGTATTTGTTTGGGAATTGATGGAAAATGGATATTCTGTCTCCATCACACATTCACACACAAGTTTCATACCAGGTGTCCAAATTCTGCCACCAAGCCTCCGCCGGCCTGCTCCACATCCAGCACCTTGTCGTTACCAGTAGTGAAAACAAACTGACGAAACCTGGGACGATTATTATTTTTACATCAATGTTCATGCATGAAAGTGATAAATAGTACAAGTCTACAAGTACAGAGATCAAGATTTAAACAACTGATACATTTAGATTTCAGTTTGAAAAATGTGAATGCCGTTCACCTACCCTTTAACTGTCTCCCTTTCATCGACATCCCTTATTTAGAAAAAGAAGGGTACAAAAAGATTTAGAAAAAAACAATTACAACACAAGTGTAGTCATGTGATCTGCCGACTCAAACGCCTCAGACTCAGTTTGCTCTTTTCCCTTACTTGTCAAATACAGGCTTTACTTTAAGCAGGCACTTGAATTCTGGGAGATTTGCGAGGAACCTGAGGAAAGAATAGAGATACAGAGAGAATATTTAGAAAAGGACTAGAAAAAAACTAAACCCTTAACAGGCCAACTGCCCTACTGCCCCCTATCGGCTGTGCACAAATAATGGCTAAATACAGTATAACAACCAGGCTAGAAAAAGAGAAATACCTGAAAAATATTGTTGTGGTAGGCCTCCAGATATAGATCAGTTCAGTAAAAGTGATCAGGTAGGCCTAGATTTATTTACAAATTAAGGTCAGTGACTCTGTCTAGTCTATTAGCATCTCTGGTCCTAGTCCCTACAAAGACTAGGAGTTGTAGTTTGAGAAGAGTCAGCTTAATCTAACAGCTGTTTTTTGGTTTGGTTGCTTGCTAACTAGCCTGCAGGCTAATTAGCGATGCAACTGATGTTAGCATGTGACTACTAGCCACTAATGACGCTAGCCTCTACTAGCTAGCACACAAATCAGATGTGTTTACAAGACTGACAATGGTTAGCTAGCTAACAAGCTGACATTATCAAAACACAAAATCAAATCAAATTTATAAGTGGTGAAATGATAAATGCCAGTATACTTGGTTAAAAACAGCACAGAAATTAACAATGTATAATTCTGATGAGACAGCCAAACCTCCAATATGGCCGCCACAGAGTGTGTTATCACCTTTTGCGGGGAAAGTATTTTTCTCAACAACAAATATTTCAATAGGGGAAATGACAGAGGGCCTCAAACTACATAAATGTGCAGTTAAATGTTACATATTTGGAGTGAACAACAGTCCCACCACCATCATCACCAAATTCATTTTCAGGAGGCTCCTGTGTAGGAGCCGTGTGTAAAGTGTAGCCTTACCTAATTTTCACTGTGAACCGGACTCCAGTCTTGAGTATCAAAGGTCTCTGGGTCAGACTTGATATACAAGGCTGTTTCTCAACCACCAGAGCGCTGCAATGCAAGGCCACAACACAACAGGTGAACATGTTGTTTCAAGCAAATATTACCCATTACATTAAGTGTGTGTGTGTGTGTGTGTGTATGTGTGCAGTGGCGATTTTACCGGGGGTGCAAGGGGTGCAATTGCACCCCCTAGTGGTCAGATGAAAACATTGAAATTTAAAAAATCTAATTAAAAAAAAAAATATTTTTTTATTCCGTACTTATCTATATTTCATTGTATTCAACATTATTTAATGCAAATTTCTCAATCGTGTATCTGGATAAAGTAAACCTGCACAATAACCTCTCAACTCTTCAACACGTGACCCACGCTACGTACAACAACGGTCACCTTCCGTTTGGTTTATCTTGCGTTAGCTAGGCTAGTTCAAGAATGTCGAAAAGGGGAAACAAAACAATTGATCAGTTTTTCTCCTAGAAAAACAAGACGGACACAAATGAAAATGACTGCATCAACACCGAGGTTATGTGCTGAGGTTGGTGCTTTCTTGAACTGTAATATCAGTGTGATATGCTGCTCATCACGTGCAATGCGTTGCTGGCATTTGCGATGCGAAGGTTGATATTGGCTTGGCCTGTCAGCTGTGGGATATTATTATGTGCTTAGGCCTATATGACTGTTGTGATGATATGCTGTGTTGGCGCTGATTTTGTGGTTTTGTTTGGTGATGCAGAGTTGTTGTGAGAATGTGTTGTCATATCCTGCTATAACATTTCCAAAGCTCAATATACAGGCATTGATGTCATGTAGCCTAGTTATGACCAGGTTATGAATAATTGGTCTCCCTTGCACCCCCTGGTGGCAAAGCCTAGAATCGCCTATGTGTGTGTGTGTGTGTGTGTCAGTCTGAGTCTGTGTGTATGTAATATACACTACCAGTCAAAAGTTTGGACACACCTGATTGAATGTACTGTGTTTTTCATTCTCTTAAAGCCATTTTGTTCTAAAGGCTTCTGCTTAAATGCTTGAAATTTGTTTCTTAGACAAATATAAATAGTGAAGTTGATCCTATGTATGAATTTGTTTCCAAAGCCTTTGCCTTTCCATCAAGGCAAAGTATACTGTAAATAATCTAAAATATAAGATAGTTTTGATTTGTTTATCACTTTTTTGGTCTCTGCATAATTCCATTTGTATTATTTCATAGTTTTGATGTCTTTACTATTATTCTAAAACGTGGAAAATAGCAAAAATAAAGAAAAATGTGGTGTGTCCAAACTTTTGACTGGTAATATATATAATATAGAAAGAGGTTTAGGCTTAATGCCACATCTCACTTTGCCAGAAGTTTTTCCAACAGCTCACATGTGCATTTCTCAACTTCTGTGATCCGCGTGGGGAGGTTGGAGGCGCCGTTGGAGCCGTTCTTCTGGTTCTGCTCCTGCAGCTTCTTCAGCTGCTGCCGCACCTGCTGCAGCACCTCTGCCACAGTGGTGAACCTGATGCACATACACACACAACCATGTATACACACACACAGGCATGCAGACACAAATTCAGTGTGACAACTGGCACAAAAATATTTTCACAATCTTTCACAGTTACAGTACCTGTAGAAGCCTGTTGAGGACATGTATTCATATATTTTTTTCCTGAGATAACAAGTTAATTTTTTTTGTTTTCGCGAGATATGTTATTTATGTCATTATCTCAAGAACACTTTTTTTGGTCATCTCGGGATGACTAAAATTGCTTTCTGGAGATAATGAGATAATCTTCTGCTTGAAACCAACATCCTAAAGGAAAGCATATCATTTAAAACCCAAATGTTGAGGTAGACCTACCAATTAGTGTTCAGGGCATCTTCACTGACTCAGCATGTCATCATGTCAAGAGTGATGCATATGAGTTGGAAATCTCAAGGAACAATATAAATTAATTGTCTCAGGAAAACAAAGTTTAATTTTTTTCAAGCTAATTTAATTACTCTATGCCCATTACACTGTTATCTCAAGATAATGAGAAAATGACATTGTTATCTCAGGAAAACAAAATGTGCCATCATGAGATAATGACATAAATAACTCTAGTATCTCTAGAAAACAAAGTCAAATTAACTTATCTCGGGAAAAAAGCATAAATAAAATGTATGAATGCATGTCCTCAATGGGCTTCCGTACCAACAAGAAACAGGAAAGACTACCATGGTCCTTCTGGATCTGAACCAATAAGGTTTATATAATACTGTCTGTGGTTCAGTGTGCAGCTCTCACCACATCTCCAGCTGGTCCAGACCGGTGTCGGCAGGACTTCCTATGCAGGCGCTCTGCTGCCGGCTCTTCCACTCAGGCAGCTCCACCGCCGTGAGAGCCGACACGATCTGCTCCGCCAGGTTCAGACTGTTCATGATCTGCTGCAGCACCACCTGCAGGGCAAAACACACAGGACACCACAACTATCAGGGAGGAGATAGTGCTGCTGAAACCATGACCGGACTAACAGTTTGGAGATCACAAAGCATTTAAATAAGAAGAGCATCAACAAGTGGAACTTTTTTTATTTTAAATCGCAATGAATTTTTGAATTCAACTCTATGGGAAAAGAGAAAAAAAAGCTGCTTACAGGAAAAATCCACCCAAAAACACTGTAACACCGGTACAAAAAACCTGTTATTGGCAATGATTTTTCAACTTAAACTCTCACTCTCTTGTTGTTACTATGCCTATGGCAAATGCTGCTGGTCTGATTTTAGCCAAGTTGCCTCATTCTTTATTGAATTTTATATCTTATATATTTTGGTCATTTGTTTGTATTTCACTGTGTTGTTTTGACAGTACATTACGTTTCTTGGCACTACATGTTTTATTCCTTGCGCTTGTTCCATGTTGTGAAGCACTTTGTAACTCTGGTTTTCAAAAGTGCTCTATAAATAAAGTTTCTTATCATCATTATTGTTGTTATCATAACTATAATTAGTATTAGTATTATTATTGCATATTGTTGCATATAACCAACACGAAAATGCAACAAGTTCTCGCCGATTATAGGGGTTGTCCAACGGCATTCTCGGAAATGTAGGAAATCACTAACTGAGGTAGAACTAGAAGAGGCAGGTTGAGGGAAAGTGGATACACCAAAAAAAAAGTAAATTACTCACAGACTAACTCCTGGAATTTATGATATATAAGAGTATCCAAGGATGGATTTTTCCTTTTAAGCAATATTTATCAAATGTAATCGATCATACAACTACTTTTGGTATCCTGATATAGGTGTATCAGTTTGAACAAGCAAACACACACACCTGTTTTGTCTGTGTGATGAAGTTGGCCTGTTTGAAGAACTCCTCTTTCTGCAGAGCCTGGGAGTCGGCCGATCCGTTCAGCTGCTCCACTGGTGATGAAGACAAATCACAGACTGTCAAAATGAAGCATGAACTGAAACACCAAACCCATCACAGCATGTTTTCTTCCTGCTCTACCTCGGCTTTGCCAGGTCTTCAGTATGAAGTCCAGCTTGTCATGTAGATCCTCCAGTGACTTGATTTCCCGCTCCATCTCCTGCATCAGAATCAAAGTCTCACAACTCTTTACAAACGCTACAGTGTGAGATTTTTCCTATTTACCACAGGAAGGAGGAGTAGTTGTGACAGGAAAAGCCACAGGATGAGAGTGCAATACTTAAACAGAAATTTGAAAAAAAAAGTTAATTCTAGCCCTTTCAGGAAGGCTGTTAAACAACTGTGTAATCAGGTTTTAAAGCTTGAGAAAAAAATCAAATAAATGAATAATGTGAGTTTACCCAAGTTTGCTTTCTCAGTTCTTTGACTTTGTTGTCCAACTCTCTCGTTTTCTCCATGGCTGGGTTGTTGGGTACACAAACCTGAGAAAAACAAAGATATTTTCACCATCACTTATTTTTATTTACTGATGGTATGGCTGATTGAGCAGATTGTTACAGCTACGCCTCAAAGTGTGCCTAAAAAAAAAACTTACATGTCAAGCTAAACACAGAAGTGCAAGACAACAAATAAAAGTGCTGCTTGGACTTATTTTGATATGCTTTTTGGAGAATAGGCAGACTTGAACAAAGAATAAAAAAACAACAACTTTAAGAATAATTGCAGAAAAACTATTAAAATCATAACTGTAAACATCATCATCATCATCTGTATAACACTTGTTCAAACTGAATTAATTATTGATAAACTGAATTAAAATATAAGTGCCTTATAAACAATAATAAAAAACAATATGATAAATAACAAAAGCAGACATTAAAGAAAAAAAAAAGAAAAAAATAAGTACAACTGGTAAACACAGCATGATTGAAGTATATTTGGTGAGCTATAGTTTTCAGGTCTGGATGGAAAATATTTAGAAGGACCAGACAGTAAAGATGGCCAGGTTTCTAGGTCTTTTTTTTTTTGTTTCATGCTTTTAATATCTGTGTAGATTGGATATAATGCCATGTTTCCACACACATTTCTGTTCTCTATACAGTAATACTGAATACTGCTGCACAGGCTTCAGACTTTTCACTGTGTAAACCTTCTGACTCAGATCAGCGGTCGTCTCACCTGCGCTCCGGCGGCTGAAGCCAGGATCTTCCTCTCCTCGCTTAGACATTCAGAGACGATCATGGCCAAGTGCAGCGGATCCTCCTCAAAGTGATTCTGAGCAAGAAGACAACACACAAGACACAAAAGATCTGAAGATCTATCAAGATTCAACTGTTTGAGTTGTTGCTTAAAGTATTTTATTTCTTTCCCATCGCCATCAATTCCCATGAAAAGTCTAAACCCACCAATGTATTTCCTGTTGCACTGATGAACCTAATAAATCATTTTAAGAAACACATACATTTTATTTTATTTTTATTTTATTACACATATAGATTTTTTTTCTTAATATGACTCTGCCTTAAGTGTCATTTTGCCTCTTCACTGCCACCAGAAGCATGTACTAGTAATGTAAAAAGTGAAAATCATCCCCATTATACCCCATATATAATTAGCTGCATGATAAAATCACGTTCGGAAAGACTGAAATACACCTGCTGTTCCAACATGATGGATCATGTTAGTCAAGGCAGCAGTTTGTCTCTGAGCTGTTGGATTTTTGAAAACCACGGGAGCTTCAGTATCTTCTGACTGTGGCAAATACATCGGTGGGTTTAGACTTTTCATGAGCATTAATGGCAATAGGGGAAAAATAAAATTATACTGGCATTCTCCTTTAACCTCGGGAAACAGGAAACAACACTCCCATCGGGGAGTGAAGGATAACGCAACACAATTCAGCCATAAAAATAATACTCAAGGAAGTGGCAACACATAGTGGTGGACCAATAAGGAGCTGAGAAGTAGGTTATAGGCCATGAGATTAAATAGAGAAGCTTCAATCAATCGACACAAAAAACACTCAACAGGGAAAAAACACAATCCGGATTCTTCACAAACCACCAAACAGACAAAATGTAAAGTATTACATAAAAGACAAAACAAGACATTTATCAGAATTGGGTCAAATCAAAGTCCTCATTGCCTCATACCCAGATATTGATTACTTGTTGGAGTTTTTATAGTTATGATGAACAGGAACATCTCTTTACCACAACTTGACCTGCTGCATTCCTATCCTCCCTACTGCCTCAAATAAGAAAAGAGAGAAACCTCAAGTGCAGTGACATTGCAATTCTGGTCCCACAACAGCATGCACTCTAGAGGTGTCTCCTACCTGTAAGTAGGCCTTTATCCCTACGAAGTCCGGCCCCTGCAAAATGTTGTTCTCCTGCACAGAGCGGATCTGCTGCTCGTCCAGATGCCGCAGGAGTTTGTGGAAACATTCCCGCGCTTCCTTTTCATCGACAGCCGCCAACTCCCTGAAGAAACGCGGAGCAACAGGAAAGCTTAAATTCGTATGTACAGTGTGCAGTTCAGTTAATTCTTGTGAACTTGGCACCACTCTTTCCTAAAAGCTACAAACTGGAGAACTGACCCTTGAATTTGTGACGTCATGGGGATTTAAAATCTGAGTCTGTTTTATAGAAATCAAATGGAGAACTAACAATAGGGGGAACTAACTTTGTTGCGGTGACTCAACTTACCATCTTACTGTATATCTCTGCAAAGTCAGCGCCCCATTCATCGTCTATGGAGCAGCTGCTGATATTACATCCCAGTGATTCACAAGTTCAAGGGGTTTTTCTCTGATTCATAGCTTTGAGCTTTGACCATGAAGAAAGAAAGACGTTTTTATGTCCCTTGCCTACATCTGACTCCGGACAGGATTCCTACAGTGTCAATTTCAATTGCACACTTTTTCCAGACTTTAATTTCTTGATTTGATTTGAAGATTCTGGTGTTCAGGATGATTTACACTGATAGTCCCCCCCTCCTACCTCTGCCATGTCTCTCTAAAGATGAAGATTATTTTTCACAGCCAAAAATATCAGAATGTGTGAGATAACGGGAGTCTAAGCCCACAGAAAATGTTTAGTCGTCTGTATATCAGGACAGCACAGCATAATTTTTCCATATTTTTCCAAACTTTTTGCGCAATTTCCAAAGTTATCAAGACTTGGAAATGACCAAAATATTTTTCCATACTTTTACAGACATTCCAGACCTGTGTAGGAACCGTGTCCTAACAAAGTGCATTTCTGTAACTGTAATCATTTTAAGTAAGAGAGGTCTACTCTTTGCTCTCAGAGGGACTCATCATCATCCTGAGTTTAGCTGCACCCCCTGTATCAGCTACATGCATTATTCTCACAGGGACCTGGTAGAAAACTAAAACTCTCACCAGTTCTGGCTCTCGATCCAGTAGCTGAGGAAGTGTCGAATCTCCCTGGGGAATTTGTCATGATAAACCTGGATCACCCGGTCCTGCTGTGCAGAGTCCAGCTGCAGCAGCTTCTGCCACTGCGCCATCTGCGGCTACTAGACAGACACACACACGCACGCACACACTTAAACTGTATACTTAACCATTCAAACTAGTGAAGTCTTCAAAAGTTTTGAAAGTACTGTATTACAGTTTAAGGGCAAGGACGCGCTAATTAGGCTACAAAACAAAGAAATATTACAATAGAATAAAATATCAGGGAGAAAAATGAAATAACCCAATAAGCTCTTAGGGTCAATAATATATTTTACATGGACCCCAGGAAGGCTAGTCTGTCGCTTGTGCGTCGACTATGGGGATCCACAATAAAGAATAAACAATAGTAATATAAACTACAATTTATTAAGTAGACCACAGACACACTGTATAGAGATATTATGGGAATTTTATTGTGATGTTCGGAGGTTGATTTTGTCCACTTTGAAATTGCTACCTGACATTCAGCCTCAGTAACTATTTCAACAAATGATCCCTGATTCAGTCCTGGTGTTTTATGACCAATCATCACTAGGCTATTTTTCCCAAATTGATCAAGTTCAGGACTGTATTTCTTCTTCGGCTGCACTTCCTACAAGACAAACAAATGGCTTTACCTCGGGTTGTTGTTGTTGTTGCTGAACAAGGTAAGTGTATGTATAAACGTATCCAGTGGGAGTTCAGCTGCTGCCAGGTGTTTAATCCGCTGTCGTCTAGCCCCGAGAAAGTTTCGGCAGTTCTCAGCAGAGAAAGGGAGAGGGAGGGGTTTTTATAAGCCCCGGACCACGTGATTCTCCAGAAACGGGCTCGTGGGTGTGTGCTACTTCCGGTTAAAAAGTTTCGCCTTCAAAATACGGTTGGCTGTCTGGTGTCAATGAAAGGGTTTGATCCTGAGAAAACCTCACAACTCCAGTCTTGGTGATTTTCATATTTAATTTCAACTGAAGAATTACATGACACTATAGATGTGTTTATTTGTTGTTTACACAGCATAAAACAGGGTAAACAGTGCGACGAAATGCTTGTTTGCTGGGTCTTATCAGTATAAAACAGAATAGAAATATATAATTCACAAAGATAAATAAAGAATTAAAATAAAGAATCCGAATACTAATATAATTTAAGACATGTTTCATCTTTCTTGACTTGAAAGTGACTATAATAGTGCATATCAGAATGCATTTCCAGCATGGAAAAGGACTGGAATTGGTCAAACTCCTGGTTTAATAGCCTGCATGCACAAAATTACACTCCCTAAAAGCATGATGGTCATTACTTTTTTAGTCACTAGATGGCGACCATAGATCGGATAACTCAAACGCAGAGAATAGTTTGGATGTCAAAAATCAGGATTATCTTGATCCCAGTGGAGTCACGGTAGTTTCAGAGACATGAAGGGCTTTATACATAAATATATACAGTATATAACCAAGAAACTGTGATGTAGGCGGGGGGAGGATGGGACAATACAGCCTTTACACCATTTAATGTTGCATCTTATCAAATGAACAAAACCTTCCAATCAAAGTCTCATAGCAGCTGATGAACCAGCTGGACGCTCAACATAAGACAAGCTCATTTTAAAAGGATCTTTGAAGTAATATAATTTTGCAGAGAAATGGGAAGTTTTGTTTTGAATTATTTTTGCCATCCAAAAAGACTTTGAATTTTGTCTTTAAATTCTTATGCATTGCATACTTCCATACTTGCATAAAGTCAATCTCCAAACTGTCTGCTACTGTTTCATCTAGTTCACTTGTGTCTTTTTTGTCTTACATGTTACATTTTGTCCAACAGATGGCAGGTAGACGCTATTTAAAGACTGCAGATCTGGATTATCTTGATGTTGGTGGTATCTGGACCACAATGATCCTATCTCATAGTTTAAAAAAAAAAGATGAAAAAAACGAAAATCAGCAAGATCAGTCTGATCCTTGATTACCAAAAAGGGCATTCGAAAATAGTTAAATTCTGACCCAGATTTAAAGTGCAGTGATTGGTTGGAATGAAAACCCACAAACTAAAGTCTGTTTCCAAGTTCATTTCCAGAGATCTCAGTAAAGACACCAGGAAGGTAGTTGTTGCCTTGGTAATAACTAATGGGAACCCAAATAAACAACACCTACCCGCCCACCGCTCTCCGCGAGTCACGTGATTCTCGGGAAACTCAAAGCGCAGCGTCAGTGTTATGCAACTGCCAGTTGCATAAACTTCCGGATTAGAGGCTTGCATTCAAAATAAAGGTGTAGAATTGTTATTATTATTATTATTTTTTTTCTTAAGATCAGTGTACACACCACCTGCAAATCATATCCAAATGCTTGTAGTCCAGTAATAATATAACTTGACCTCCCACAAATTGCAACAAAAACAAACTCAATTTTGTGTCCTCAATATGTTCTGAATGAGAGAAAAAAGTCCTAAGGAATGGTATGAAGGGAAAGTTTTGAAAATCACCTAAATATGATCCTACCAAAAACGCCTTTTTAGCCTTTTTTTTTTTTTTACAATGTAAGTCTATGGGAGGACTGTTCAAACCATGCCCACTTTGAACTCTAACTACTCTTTCATACTTTAAGCTACAAACTCCATTCAAACTTTAAATGGGTCACCACTTTTAGTACTTTATTACTCTTATTCAACTTTTTGATACCTTTTGGACTTTTTGAGAAATCGCAGTTTAAGTTTTATACTTTTTTCAACCTTTATAATGGGATCCTATGGAGCCAGCCTACAGTGTGTGATGTCATAACTCACTCTAGCAGACTGTACAAGCTGTGCTTTTTACTAGATTCACACGTTTTAAAATTGTGACAGTTCACACAACTTTAACACTACATACACATATTATACATCAAACCCTTCTACAATCATGTATAATACCACATTTCAGGGGTTTGTGGGGATGAGAAATCCAATTTTGAGTTTATTTTGTAATTAACCTTAATCCTACCGACTGGGGTACCCGCAGACCCCAGAGGTATACTTTTTGTCATAAATCAGGTGTTTTTATTCTATCATTCCAATTTTTCATGACTTTGTCAATCAGTTTGTTCCTAATGACTTTATATCATTGTTTTCTGTTTCTGTTTTAATTAGTGCTCTAGAGATACTACCTGAGAACCATCAGTGCTAATATGAAGTATGTAAATACAACCAGTGGGTAAAAAACATGGGATCAACTTGGTATTCCCTGTTACAAGGCAGGCATTTTTGTGTACTTTTTGGGGTTATACTCACTGGATAGTCACAATAATAGTGCTCAGTGACAAACTATTACTTCTTGTTTTTATATGAGACAATGTCAGTGACTACCTGAAATGAATTATTAGCATAACTGGGTACTGATTACAGTATTGTTAGATTAGGATTAGGATTAGAAGTGAGTATTTCTCAGAAAAATTAACTGTTTGATATTTCCGCCTATAATAAGGCCTTATATAAAAGGCTGCTGATTCACAATAGAACCATATTTTGGTTGCTTTGGAGTGTAGGGACACTACCTGTAGACCATCAGTGCAAATATGATGTAAATACAACCAGTAGGTAGAAAATGACATGGGATTAACTTGGTACTCCCTCTTTCAGGGTAGAAAAAAAAAAAAAAAAAAATGTTTTGTTCTACCCCGGGTAGGGGTAGAATAAAAACTAAGGCCCTTTTTGAGGGTTTGTTCCTGCACTATATGTAGTGTTAAAGTTGTGTGAACTGTCACAGTTTTAAAATGTGTGAATTTAGTAAAAAGCACAGCCTGTACAGTCTGCTAGAGTGAACTGTGACATCGTGCACTGTAGGCTGACTCCATAGGATCCAATTATAAAGGTTGAAAAAAGTATAAAACTTAAACTGCGATTTCTCAAAAAGTCCAATAGGTATCAAAAAGCTGAATAAGAGTAATAAAGTACTAAAAGTGGTGACCCCTTTAAAGTTTGAATGGAGTTTGTAGCTTAAAGTATGAAAGAGTAGTTAGAGTTCAAATTGGGCATGGTTTGAACAGTCCTCCCATAGACTTACATTGTAAAAAAAAAAAAAAAAGGCTAAAAAGGCATTTTTGGTAGGATCATTTTTAAGTGATTTTCAAAACTTTCCCTTCATACAATTCCTTAGGACTTTTTTTCTCTCATTCAGAACATATTGAGTACATAAAATCCATTTGTTTTTGTTGCAATTTGTGAGAGGTTGACCCACATTTTTGGGTAAAATGCCTGGACTATTGGGATACCTCAAGTTACAACTTGGAGTGCTAGTAAACTATAAAATAAAAGAGATTATAGCACTGACTGCCATTTGACAAAGGGGGGCATTGGGAAATTAGGAATATTTAAGGCCAACTAAAGGAGAAGAGCAAATATATAACATGCATCTTTTAGCTTGGGCTCCTCCTGTTCATCACAGGGGCTTTTGTTTTTTCAAAAAAGCAAACAGAGTCTTGGAAAAAGTAGTATCTTCTATGAACCATTCTGCCTGTTCTGGCCAAAGAGCAGCTTAACACACAGAGATGCACTCCTTGAGCCTTTACCATGCATGGATTGTTCGATCACGTTTTTATCTATTTGAATTCATCTCAAAACATTATTTGAAGGATTAAAAACAGCTGCAGACTATCTGAGCAGTCATTTTACAGTAAGATAGGACACAGCGAACTTGATAAAAAAAAAAGACAACTCATACACATCCTGTAAGAATACATTTATGTTCACATTTGTTTCTTGAGCCGGTGCCTACTTATCAACAATGAGTCTGCAGAGATTGAATACATTCATCCATCAATAATGCAGGCACCTAAATCCCACAATTATTATTTCATTATGCTATAAAAACTCAGCTTTAATCAAAAAGTGTGACCATCAAGTTAAACTACTGCCAGTAAAGAGCGTGCTAGTGCAGCAGGTGAAAGAGACTGCTGTATCACATGTATGGTTGTGCCGCTAATAATATCTGAAAATGGCTGAAATAAAGTAGAAAGCGAATTGTTAATATTGTACATAACATTCACATGCCAAAATAACCACAATCAAATGGTTTTATAAACTGTAGATTTTATAAACAATCAGTCAACAGTAAAAAAATAAAACTGAAAAAGTCGGTTGTCATTGACTATTAACAAAAAACAAGAATTGTAATAAACAAAATTCCTTGAAAAACAATTATGAATAACTATGTCAAAAATCTATAAACACGAATTGACAGCTCAAGCAATTAATCCTTTTTAACAACAAAAACTCTGGACTTCAGCCACATAGTTGATCCTGTTTTGTGGATTATCGACCAGATCCAGACGTTGATTGGAGGCTAGTCGTTGCAGAGAGTTTGTAGGAACGATCACAGGAACCTCTGAGAGACAAGTGGTGTGGTTCATCTGGTTTTAATCTGAATACGGAGAGCTCATCTATAAAACAAGAAGGAAAACAGCATTAACAGCTAGCCTAAGCTTTCTGGAAACAATATAGAATACAAGTATTTTCTCAGACTCAGTAAAAGTTAACAGTTTCTAAATGATCCACCTTGAACTTCAGATCATTCGTCCCTTTTTCAGGAACTTCAGAAATGACCATTTCACAAACAAATAAAAAATTAATATGATGATTAATGATTAATGAAATCATATTAATGCTAACACAAACATACTAACATGCTTATGCTAATGTGCTAATGTTAATGCTAATGTGCTATTGCTAATGCTAGGGTCCTTTCACATGTAGTATTGGCATGTTAGGAATAGCATTAGCATGTTAGCGTTAGCATTGAGATCATAACTTGCTTAATTTATATTGATTTGGTGTTTTTTTGTTTTGTTTTATGAAATGTTAATTTGTTTGTTTTCTTAAATATTGCTTTGTGATTTGTTTTTGGGATGTTAATTTGTTTCATGAAATCATGAAATGTTAATGTTTTCTATTTGTCTTGTGAAATGTTGATCTGTTTTCTGATGTGTTCATTTGTTTTGGGAAATGCGGTTTTGTTCAGTTCCAGGCCACCCTAGTAGAGCATGGCACCACACTGCCATGGCTGTATACAGTAGGTTTGGATATTTGGATAAAAGCGTCCACCATAGGTATGTAGACTTACGGTGTCGATGTCGAAGCAGATCTGCTGGTTGAGCATGTCAAACTCCCCAGGAGTCATCGGGGGCTCAGGAGACTGGCAGGGAGGTAGTGTGGTGCTGGAGTTAGAGCTGGGAGAGCAGACAGAGAAAACAATACAAATTCACACATCTAAAAAGTCAGTTGTGTATTTTCTTGCTAATATAGTTTGCAATGAAAACAGTAGTGATGCTATCAAAAAAAATTAAAAAAAAGCATGCATAACAGCTCCATTACACACATTTAACTTTTTTTTTAGCTTCATTCTGCCTAAAGAAGACACCAGGTGCGGCGTTTCTTGTGGGGTTTTTTTAAGATTATTTTCATGGCATTTCTGCTTTAATGGATGCGAGTGCAGTGGAGAGAGACAGGAAAGATGGGAGAGAGAGAGAGAGAGAGAGAGAGGGGAACGACATGCGCCGAAAGTCCAAGGCCAGATTCAGTGTAAAATGTAAAAAAAAAAAGGCAGTGGCAGTTTGAAAAAAAGAGGAATAGTGTGGACACGCCATAACAGTGTTAAAATGCCACTTTTGCAGTTAAGTGCAGTTACTTTGAACCATGTAAATTTTGCCTGAAAGACCCCATGAAATTTACATCAAATCAAGGAAGTAAAGATGCTGGGTGGGGTTTTATTGTTTACAAATTCCCGGTGCAGCATGAGGTCACCATGAAAGATACGCTGTTTTCCAGGAAGTAAAAGTAATGGGAATTCCTGGGAATTTGTGTGCATGTAAACATACTCATTGTGTTATCAGGTCAACGGGGCAAATGAAGTCGAATAGAGGTGTCCAGTTGTCTACAAAGGTCTGGTGTAGTGAACTCACCGCAGTTCAGAGATAGGGATCAGGGTGGATGGTATGTATGGATAGACTGGAAATACAACACAGAGATATGAGAGAGATATTAGCATCATACAGTGCAGTTAACTCACAAAGATTCAAAACACGCACCGATAAATGCTCTGAAACTCTGCATGAAAAATGAGGTGTTCCCCTCTTGCCTTTGCTCGGGTGGCTGTTGTAATGTCGGGCGAAGGCCTCGTCTTTGGGGAGGTTGGGGTAGAGGAACTTGAGCGGGTTCTCTGGGACGACGCCGTCTGAGATCACTTTGTAGTCTCGTATGATGTCGGCGAACGGGAGAGCGCTGAGACGGTTTTTGGTGTACGGTTCCACAGAATTGAACTTCACCTCTCCTGTGGTGAAAAGTCATCGTTAGGGATGGATAGCATTGGATCAAACAAAGAAGACAGTCAAGAAACACTTTTTGATGCTCTGTTTGAGTCTATTTATGAGCCAGATGTGTGGGGTTTTCCATATAGGACAATTCATTGAGTGACTGAAAGTTCAGACAATCACTGGAAAGCATTTGAATTTATTGACAACTTATGTTACACTATATGAGCATTCTGGTGGTAAACCCTATCCATCTAATCCTCAAACTCCAATGTGAATCCCTTCTTTATATCACTATCCACATACAGCATGGCCATTCTCTGATCTATACATTGTTGGTGTCACATGGCTGCAACCACAAAACTAGATCTAGTATGTGAAAATCTTCACACAAATAGATTTAAAAACAAAAGTGTCCAGAGGCCGCTAGGGGCGCAATGAGCGACTGACGTGTTTTCCCACAGCTCCCGTTGATATGTAAATAATTTAGTGACTTTTGCAGTTATATCGTTTTATTTTTCGATTTATTATCTCAGTGTTTACTTTATTAAGTGCTTGAGAACATTTTGGACTTAACAACCAGTCGTAGATGATACTGAGAAGTGCAGCAGGACGCGACAAGACGAAGGCCTTGTCACTGAACTAGCTCAGCAAACACCGGTCGTCCATACTACAGACAACCCCAAAATGGCGAGTCAATGAGGTGACAAGGCGGACTCCGAATCTAATATTCTCAAAAACAAAAGTGGCCAATGCTCCTTTTTATTCCTTCATGCAAAGAAAAGTAATGCGGGCGGAGCTCACCGTTGTCGTTGTGTTCCACCCAGGTGAAAGTGATCCCACCCAGGTGGCTCTCGCTGAAGCGTAGGAGGAAAGTCCCCGGCTCTCTGTCCTTCAGCAGCGCCCGCTCCATCTCCTTACTCACAAAACCCATGATGTAGCTACAGAGGTGGGACAGAAAAAAATGTATTTTATTTTAACTTATTTCTTCACCTAACATTTCTCTATCACATTTGAACACTCAGATATTTGTTATATATTATATCAGACCTGATCCCGCAACCAAATTACAAATTCAAGGTGCAGAACAATTTTTTTTTACAATCATTTACATTTTTGTGGGATGGATGAACTGTTACGACATCTGGCCAGAATGTGGAGTGCAAATACCCATAAAAAGAAAAAGTACAGTAAGTATTATAGGATTATACAGTGCATGCCTAGAACATACATTGTCTTTTATGTCTTAATAAAACTGTTGTGGACCAGATCTGAACTGAGAACTAGTGTGAATTCAGTGCCCTCTTGAACCCCTCAGGGATTATAGACTAAAAAAAGAACCTCTTACCCGGGGGAATTTACAGTAATATAATAAGATGACTTTCCCATGTAAAAGAGACAGGAGCGCTCCTACTGTAGAGTTGAGATTTAGTGGGACTGGCTGTCATTTTGGCCCCGGGGGCTGACAGTTGAGAGGGTGGAGGTTGAGGTTGGGTGAGATGCGGGAAATGAGCGGAAGACTTACTTGTCATTCCAGACTGGCAGCAAGTGCTTCTTGATAAGCTCCAGGATGGAATCCAGCCACATCCAGAAACTGAAGGGCTTTCCTGGAATATTCTCCTTGGAGAACGCAAGATATGGAGACGGATGAGTACTTTTTGGGTGTTTCACCATCACATCACATATAATTAATTACCAGCTGGGTAGGCAGGGTTAAATTCCCTGGGGCCTCAAAGGACTGGCAGCACCACATTCACATGTAGCTAAATTTGCAATATCTCATTAATATCAATTGGAATATATAACCACAATAATAAGATATTAATCCTCTTAGCTAGGAACCCTCATTTCTCATCTATCTTGAGTCATTTTGTGATGATTCCAAATTATTGTTTGCCACTGGTCTTTTGTAGTCACCTATGCATCCAAAGTTGCATAATATTTTGTCAATCTTTATTGTTTGCATACTTAATAACTGAACAATCTGTTGCAGTGGTGTCAGGTGATGTCACCTTCTATAGAGTACAACAAGTGGTGACATCACCTGGCAACAAAGATCAGCCAATAGCAAATGACAATTTCAGTAGCATGCTTTTTACCATTAGATGTCAGGCTTTACACAGATTTGGATTTGGTGTTTAGTTACTCTATTAGTTACTCTTCAAAGGGCCGATGCATGATGATCAGGATCAAATGGTGATCAATAAGGCTTTCCCCTGGGGATCCTAGGTGGCATGATCATGTTTGAAACAAGACCATGTAGTTTGTTGTGATATCTTACCTTAGAGAACTTGGACCAGGACACATGACAGTCACCGAAGGAGGCTTGCTGACCTGCAGCAACACAAACAATATAAATGACTGTAAAATGCGTATGTCTGCAATTCATTATACATCATAACTATCAATTCCATCAATAATACCTAATAATACAAAGGGTGGCAGGGTGGAAAAGTGGTTAGAGAGACTGTTCCATAACCAAAAGGTCACAAGTTCGTAACCAACAGCTATGTGTCCAGTCAAAGTGGTCTTGAGCAAAGCACTGAACCCCCATCTAGACCTGTAGTTAATTCTCCTTCCCTAGGATAAGGAAGTAGATTCATACAACCTTCAACTCTTTTTTTTCTATTTCCTTCATCCCATAGCCTTCTGGCCCCCCTGTAGTCTGAAACCCAAAGGGGGGGAACACACCTAGGAGCTTCTCTCCCAGCATGCTGAGCTGCTCCTTGTTGAGGCCTCGTCCAGCCAAGGTGGAGAACTGCCAGCTGAGGACCTCAGAGAGCTGGTTCCAGGTCGCCCGAGGAGGGTTCCCGAAGAATGCCAAGTTCTGCGGACGGATAGGGACACGGAGGAATAAGGATGTGGGGGGTAAATATGATGCAACCACATTTTTAAATTATTATTTTAACAAACAAGACCATTACCGAGAAGATTGGCAGCCTCTCCTCTACACTGCATTTTACATTATGTGCCACCAGGTCAGATTTCCTTTTTACTATAAATGTACCTAATCTACTGAAGGGTGTATAGGGTGTATATGCATGAAATGATTACGCTCATTGTTTTGAAAGAGTTGGAATACAAGAGAAGGCAATTCCCTAACAGAATTTATCATTCTCACTGTGACTGTTAATGCAAATGTGGCAGAGAGAAAGAAAGAAAGAAAGAAAGAAAGAAAGAAAGAAAGAAAGAAAGAAAGAAAGAAAGAAAGAAAAGAGAGACCATCACAGAGAAAAAGAGAATGGAGAAGAAAGAAGACACCAAAATAGTCTTTTATTCTGAATACTTCCACTCTTCTGAGTATGCAGTATCCTAGTTTTCTTAATACTAGTACTACTGCTACAACTAATAATAATAGATATTATTTATGTAGCGCTTTTCATGATTTTCAGACATTAAAAAGACACTTGTAGGACACGGTGGATGGGCTCACCCTCGGCTCGTCAGTCAGGAGGTTGTACCACATGACGGAGGCCCAGCCTCCAGGCAGCTGACTGACGTTGGAAATGACCACCAGCGGCAGGGAACACGTCTGGGAACATTTACACACACAGTGAGCGAGTAACAACAGCAACAGCAGCAGGGTTTTCCCCCCCCTGACCCCGAACTTCAAATGAAATGTGTGTGTCTGCTGTGTGGTAACGGACCTCCAGGTCGATGGTGAGGCCCTGCACAGTGAAGCAAGCCTCGAAGCTCAGAGAGTGAAGCTCTTCTGTCACAGAGAGAAGACCCTGGGGAAACACACACACACACACACACTTCAGTTCAGCACTCCAACAGGTCTGACAGACTGACACCCCTGAAGCTGGTTGAGCAGATCATATCTTCACCTCTATCATCAGCAGTGGGCAGCATTGACTGGCTGATATCAGACTGTTATTGAAAGGCCAATATCAGCCCGATATAACGGCAAACAATGTATCAGTCTAATCTTAGTATCAATAGCTAGTTGCTTGAAAAACATTTGAGTAGATTTCTGAACTTGTGTCTCACTTTGGTGTTCGTTGCTGGGACGTTTGCCCCTCTACAATGTCCAGAAAATGAATCAACAAATTAAATGCCAAATGAATCACCAATCTAATTAAACAATGCTGAGGCACAGTTGGGCATCAGAGTCCAAACCGTTGCCAACTTTTTTACTACTACCTTTAAAAACTACTTTTTTTTTTTTCATTTTTGGCTTTATTGGACAGATTGAAGTAGAGAGCGACAGTGAAGGACAAGGGAAAGAGAGCGATGATATATGTGACAAAGATCCTGGGTCAGATTTGAACTCAGGACATCACAGTTACATGCTACGGGCCTTAAATCACTAAGCCACCCAGATGCCCCATCACTATCTTTACAAGTTGTGTTTACAGCACAGCAATCTGTGTGCCAAGAAGGCATTGAAAACGTCACTGGTACATTAACTGTCCCATCCTCAGCGTCTCTCACCTCATTCCCCTTTGTGCCGTTGATATATTTCTTCTCTTTAAGCTGCTGTGAGACACAAATGCAATGTCAGTTGGCTTTAAAACAATCACAGACAACAGACACTGATGCAAAACATCTAATAGATCAGTACTTTTACAGAACTTTTAATTTCATAACCAAGCATAAGTGAAACTGGATTTAGCGTAATGATATGTGCAGCAATGAGAGAACTAGGGGCCAAACTCAAGCAGTGGAAAGATCAAATACTTTGCATTTTTCATGTCTCTCGTGATGAAAAAAAGTTGACGAAACAGTAGGTGTGAAAATGTCTGACTGCATGAATGTGAAACAGGGTGGTACTGAAAAAGAGCATGCAAAACCCTTCTCTAGATGAATAAATGGACAGTGAACGGGGGTGTTACCAGGTGTCTGAACTCCACGGAGAGGCAGCCGTTGGAGGAATCCTCAATATCCATTGCTTTAGTGTTATTGGTCAGGATGAAAAACTGACGATTTCTGAGGATAAAAAAGATGGAAGCTAAAGTGCAGTAGAGATTTGCCAAAACCCAAATTTAAATATCTATGCAAAAGGCCTACTTTCATAAGGAGAATGAGTTGATGGATGTTTTTCAGGTGATTCAGTACAACCCTGGTAGCTGAATTGTGAAATAAACATGAGCTTTCTTGTGTGATTTCAGATTTAAAAAAAAAACAACTCTTTTGCAATAGATAAAAACAATTTGTTTTTAGAGTAATAACTATCAAAATACTGCAATTGTATTTGGACAGGTTTTGTCGAGTCTTTGAGTGATGAAACCTCTTCAGCTCATGAATGACCATGTTAAGTTTCTATACAAGTAAAAAGCAAATAACACACCAAAACTAACAGCAGTGAAATTAGGTAAATTCAAACACTAACTTAGATGAAGTGTGACATTTTTGAGTTTCAATCCAAAAAGAAATAGCTGGCATTTGAAACATTTGAGACCTACTTCTAGACTATGATTGCTGGCATAAAAGTCAATGCAGAAATAACAAATTCATTTAAAGTAAGTTATTAGGTAACAAAAAAAAAGTTTGAAATTTGCTTGGAAAACAAACATTTTGAAGGATATTATTACACATACTTTTGAAATATTGACTGACAAACTTTTCTCTCAAAATGGATACGTACCATTTTGGACTGACACCCTTCATTTCTTTACGCAGTACTAAGATGTGGTATGCTGTGTGTAAAACTTAATATATATGTAATATAAAATAATTTCTGCACACGTGTGTATAATGTGGTGTAGTGTGTTGTTGGTGTTGCTGGCTGTCCTGCTCTAACCCCAGTAACCTCATGTTACTCTGCTCTGCTCCAGGCTTCACACACTGCAGCACAACTTCCTCTGCTGAGGCTGGTTATACTCACACTCTGCCAGGCGGTAGGTCCCTACACACACACACACACGTGCAAATGTACACACACACACACACACACACAAGAGAATAAAGTTCAAATAAGTTAATCTGCAGGCTATATCATTTTCAAAAAAATCCACTTTCACAGGGTCATTTATTTATTACCTTCTAAAATTGTTTCTTAAGATTACAAATATTTAACACAGAATCAAAAATAATCTCATAACATGTGGAACTCACTTGTCAAATGTTGTTTTGACTTTCAGCTGGTAATCCACTTCTGGAAGTTTAACCAGGAGTCTGGGAAGAATTTAGAACAGACATCCTCAGCAAAAAAATATACAAAGTTGCTATGACCTGTCATATGAAATGTTTTATTTTAATTATTTGAAAGACTTTTTAATAATATTTTATTTCAACAATGGTTTATTCTTTACGTGAATAACCTACTGATTTAGTGTACAAATGTTTCATAATCTACTACATTTAAAACGTTCACCAGCAACCACTTGAGGGTTAGAATTAGAAGAGGTTAGGTAAAGGTTAGAGTCCATACAGTGGAAGCAGGGTATTATGAGAATTAAGTATTTTATAATAATAATAAAATACTTAATTGCTAACCCTAACCCTTGCACCTTTCAAATCAACATTGCAAAATTCCTTACAGGCCATAAAACAATAATAAATTCAAGTCAATAAGATAAACACTAAATCAAAGTCAGATATGAATTGAAGACGTATCAGGTGACATAATACCTGACTTTGGTGGTGAACTGCACTCCAGTCTTGATGATGAGGGGTTTCTGGGGGTGTGTGGGCATGCATGGCTGCTTCTCCACCACAAATGAGCTGAAAACAAACCCAAACCACATCATATATGATTTATAATTTCCACCATGTTCAGTCGCGTGTTGCGTTGCATTTCTCTGTTTCTCTCTCTGCTTTTCGAAAGTTGAGACATTTTCAACTTGGAGCGCACGAAAATGCGTCATATCCAAATACCGAGGCACATAGTTTGGAGGAGATGCACGTCTGTTGCGTCCCAACCGTTGAAAAAAAAAAAAAAGTATTGTGTTGTGAAGTGTTGCGTTGCGTTGCGTTATAGAGGGTACCTTTTGATGAGGTGGTAGATGAGGTATTTAACCTGCTCCTCCATCTGCGGTCTCTGCAGGGGGATCGGGTCGCTCTCATAGGTGACTTTCAAAATCAGTTCGCCCAGTTTGTCCAGCTGACGCTTGACCTGGAAGAGACTCTGAGCTGTCAGTGTAAACCTGGACGGGAGGGGGAGAGGAGAGAGGACGGTGACAGGGAAAGAAGGAGAGAGAGGGAGGGAGGGAGGGAGGGAGAGGGTGGGGAGAGAAAAAGAAAGAGTAGGATGGGGAGAGGAAGAGAGAGAGATAAGAAGAGAGGGGGGGAGAAAATGAAGGAGGGAGAGTTAAACCCCTGTCACATACATGACCCAGAAATATTATGGTACACTGATCCGGATCCATCCTGTTAGTAACAACTCCTGAGCTATGAGCTAACACTGAGTGAAGCCTGTTTTGTGTGTCATTACCAGTTCTGCAGCTGGTCCAGGCCGGTGAGCAGCGGCCCGCCGATGGAGGTGATCTGCTGCCGGCGCTTCCAAGCCAACAGCTCCGGGTTGAGCTGAGAGGTCATCAGGTCATCAATCTCCTTGATCACATCATTCATCTTACTCAGGATCTCCTAAGAGAGGCATGAAGAACAGCAGTGCTTTGAGTCCTCGGGTCCATAAGGTGTAAATCACACGACGACGACACAACATGATAGTTCATAATATCCGCACAGTGTTGGCCTCTTGGTCACTTCTCTGCCCTGTCTCTCTTACTCAAACCTGTTTCTCATCTTCTACAGTCAGTCAGTCGTTTTCTAAAGTCTTGTGTGTTATTGATAGAGCTGAACGATTAATCAAAATAAGTCAAAATCATAATATGAACTTGTGTTTTAGTCAGGCAGGTAATCTTTGGTCCATGAATCAAGTACAATATTGGTGAAAACCTTTCATCATACTCAAACTCAGTAAATCCTGCATACTGAAATAAAAAAATTTTCTGTCCAATAATCACAATTAGATTTTCTGTCAATATCGTTCAGCCCTAGTTATTAATATAAATCAAATGTGATATTTGGTGACATTTTTGTGAGTCTGCATCCGGCGTTGGACGGTGATTTCATTTTATGTGTTGCAATCCATCTAAAAAGAAACCCACATTGATATCATATGGTTAACTGAGCCTCAGAGTCTTGGAAGTGATGGTTTGCTTTATGTTGTAGGGCCATCCTCTGCGATGTAACCCGCAAACAACACCCACATTCAAACAACAAGTTAATTCTAGTTATTCTAAATCAAATGTTACACTTTTTCACGCTTTTTACAAATGGTGGGAAATGGCCTTGGTTCCTCATCTCTCCTAGTTTCATCACAGGTTTCATTAAAGTTTCATCCAATCTACTCAATTTCCCACTGGGAATCGTTCGTTACGCCCACAAAGAGCTGGTAATGAAAGGGCACGAGTGTTTTAGAAGCTGGGTTTGAAACAGGAACACACTTGCTGTTCACACAAATGTACAGTATACCTTCCTTTTGAAGTCGAGCCTGTTGAGCATTTCCTGTAGTCTTGTTACTTCCTGCTTCATCAGATCTGAGTTCCTCTCAACCGGATCTGACACATAGAGGCACACATAGAGGCACACATAGAGGCACACACACACACACACATTATACAACTTCAAGCAGTTTCTTGTGTATGGTAGGCAAAGTATTACTAGTGTTTTGCACAGTAGAGGAAGTGACAGTTTTCAAGGTATGTGTTGAATTAGTTAATCAAGCTTTTAGAAGCTTGTCTGCACATCCTGTAACCCGGCTCACCGCGGGACTGGAGGGTCTTGTAGCGGAAGTCAAAATCGTCCTGCATGTCCTCGATGAATTTCACAGACTGGTCCATCATCTAGACACAGTTCAGTTTGGTTTAAGTTCATTTATTTGCACATACGATAAAATGCAGAAAGAATTTTAAAAAGCATCCTATCCTAAGCATCCTATCCATTAGGACAGCACACTTTTAAAATGACACACCCTTTCCCAAGAGTGCAGATGCAGTAATGGTTATCTATGTGTGGTCTTTGTTTTGATGTCATGTCAGTGTGCGTCATGGATACCTGCACGCTGCTCCTGATGATCACAACTCTATTGTCCATGTTCTTCTGCCTCTCGAAGGCCACCGAATCCTGCAATGACTTCTCCAGTGGACCCTGGGAAAAAAAAAAGGTTCTCTTCAGTTTGTCACAGAGGTGTGACCAAGTCAACTTTGCTGGAGTCCCAAGTCAGTCTCAAGTCCCAAGTCTAAATGTCTAAATGTAAACTACCAAGTCAAGTCCAAGTCAAGTCCATGTCATTAATGTCAAGTCTCAAGTCTAAATGTAGAACACCAAGTCAAGTCAGAACAAATCAAGAGTCCAGTATCAATTTAATATCTTAAAGAAAACTAAATATCTAGGATTTTTCAATGCAATATGGTTTTAATAGGATAAAGACTGAGTCCAAGTCATGTGACTCAAGTCCCCATCTCTGGTTTTCCAGTAATTTACTCAGTGTGTTTCTGAAAGATAGAAATTAAACCTTTAATCTTTAATCTAACCTATAATCCAGCGTGATCCAAATATGATCCAAATATCCAAAAATGTAATGGAGCAAACAAGGCAAGTCTTCCCTCTATTGTTTGTTTTTCTTTGATCGTTTTATTTTACAGCATTTTGAAACTTTTCGGGGAGGGGTGGGGTGGGGGATTGCTACACAAATGCAGCTGTCATGTCTTCCGGCCATGCCAGCATGATTACTGGGAATGAATGAAGCGAGCCCGGATGGGAATGTGGGAGGGAGCAGTGTCTTCCTGGCAGCGGCTGTGGCCTGCCAGGAGCAGCAGTTACTAGAAAGAGAACCAGAGGGACTTTCCCAGAGAGGTGAGCTGATGTTTCAGTGACAAACCTGTTCCTGCATGCAGGCGCTGGACAGGATCCGCCGCTCCTCCCTGAGACAGGTAGAGATCACTCTGGCCATGAGGGCAGGGCTGGCCTTGTATTTCACCTGGTATGTCGCAACACACACGCACACACACACACACACACATACACACGCATGCACACGCAGGAAGAGAATGTTCCAGGTCACAAAACGCCTGAGCAACAAAGACAGATTAAATAACCAAGAAACTAACAAATATGCCTTTCTCTCTAGTTAATTCCAGCTCTATTTGTCGTCTTGTAAGAGTGTGTGTGTGTGTGTGTGTGTTGGGTAACACTTGGACCACATCCATGTTACGAAATCCTACATAGCTGCAAAGCAATCACCAGCCAAGGGAAGTTCTGTTTTTTTCGGCCCACTTTCCCTTTTGAGTCAGCAGTGTGTGTGTTTATCTTGCCAACCAGGATAATGAGTCCCTGATAAGGAGGAAGTAGTTGGGTTAAATGGAGGTGTGGCATTGTGGCCTTACGCTAAGATCCGTGGCGCTTACTGGAATCGCCGTCATAATCCGCTTACAACAAAGGAATGCGGTACAACTTGCCTCAAATGTGAAAGAAAAAAAGGACTGTGCTGTAGACATGACAACAAATCAGAGCAGCAGTGAAGTCAGGCTTGCACAGGTACCTGGAGAACAAACGTGCTCTTTTCCTGCACGTTATATAACCTTAACAACCTTAACCTTTACTGAGGCCTTAGAGAACGTCTTCAGGGTATGATCTTCATTTACAACAAAATATACAACATAATGAACAAAATATTAAAGCTGCAGGTTAAAGCTCAAACTTAGGAAAGACTGCTTTTAAATTGAATGCCACTGCTTCCTGGAATTAATTACATTGTACTTTTAATCTTGGTACTCCTGCAAAATTGCCTCATTTCAAGTATTTGATTATGAATTTCTGTTTTATTGAATGCAATTACTTTGATGTTTTGTTTTTGTACTGTTGTAAATGAGGATCCTTATACCCACCTATCAGCATAATTACCTCCGCCAAGGAGGTTATGTTTTCGGTGACGTTTGTTTTTTTGTCTGTTTAGCAGGATTACGGAAAAACTACTGGCCCGATTTTCATGAAACTTGGTGGAAGGGTGTAGCATGGGCCAAGGAAGAACCCATTAAATTTTGGAGCGGATCCAGATCCGACTCACGAACAAGCAATAATAGCACGAACCTTGGCGGAGGTCTGCGCTCTCCGAGTGCCCTGCTAGTTATCTCTTAAATATGGAGACGATTCAGTTCCAAAATACTTGGTTTCAAATTAAGTTTATTATTACTATCATCACTATATCTTTGGTGCTAAGCGCTCATTGCTGTGGTGTTTCTGGTGATCCTACACACATTCAAGATTTTACCCACCTTATCAGCCTAATTACCTCTAAAATATGGAGATGATTCTGTTCCAAAATTCTTGTTTTCAAAAAGTTTATTATTACAATCATTATTTTATCCATTATCTGAGAAGAAATCAGTGCTTGAGGGTCGCACAAACCAAGTGTTAATTTTATAACCCAAGGGCTTTGGTGACCTAATATCCTTTATGCAATAAATTGTTTTGTAAGACTAGGTGGATATCTATTTTTCAGGTTGTGGATGTGTGGTTTTGGAATGAAAGTCTTCATGTATAAAGAAATAGGTCACAGTATAACAGCCTTCCCTCAGCAACACACCCACCACCCCGACTACCACTGCTCCACTGTCACATATTCTGTTTGTCTTAGACAACACGGCCATGTTTTGCTCATCACAAACCATATCCTGTCCGACCCACTCAGAAAAGTTTTGCAGTGGGAGAGGGAAACTTTCTGTTTTTTTCCAGGTATGACTCAGATTTTATGTCTCAGCATCAGTGCCAGAATCATGACTGAGGATGCAACACCTACACAGTGGCTTTCATTACAGGAACAGTGACGCCGTGCAGCATTTGGCAAGTGGCAGCCCAACACAAACATGCGTGTTCAGCATAACATGGAGTCTGGGATGACTGTCCACTGAGTTCTAGACGTCATTTTAACGTCACGTCTATGGGGATGTTAAAATGACGTGTATGGGACATCTGAATGGTTATAGACCACGCAACATTTGGCTACATAGGGTTTAAAAGTGAAAGTTTACTAGACTACTTAGACTACATCTTCTGGGGTAAATGACAAAAATAAAGCATTATTTTGTGCACATGGACTTCTCTGGTGCATATTTTTGATTATTTACAGCTGTTTCTGCATTGTTTAAATATCTAATAATGTATTCACTGCTTGGTCTAAAACTATATTACTTAGCCAAACTATTATATACTAAAAAACATCCTGTGAAGCGGAGTGATACATATAATAAAAAGTCCCAGTGCTGTTACACTGTATATCAGCACTCATGGAGTGCCTCTTGTCCAATCAAATTGCTCGACCGGAACTAACTGTTTAAATGAGAGCTAAAGCCTAGACGCAACGTGGGTAAATACATTATTACATGTTTAAACAATGCATAAACAGCTGTAAATATCTAAAAATATGCACCAGAGAAGTCCGTATGTACAAGATGTACAATGGTTTATTTTTGTCATTTACCCCAGAATATGTAGACATCTTCTAAACTTTTACTTCTAAACCCTCTGCAGCCTCTTAGTTTAGTTTAGTTTAGTTTAGTTTAGTTTAGAAGAACACTTGGATGCTGCCCAGTACAATCAGTCCCACTTGCAGCATTCAAGCATATTCAGCAACTACTAATTATGAACTTTTATGGAGAGTCTTTTTTAAGTGATAATCTACGAGATGCTTTTTTAAAATTTTGTCGACATCTTTGGTGCTAAGCGTTCATCGCTGTGGCGTTTCTGCACTGCACTTCCCAGAGATCACCTGTCAATCAAACAGTGTGGGCGGGACTGTGATGTCTTTTTTCTTGGATTTTCTGTTGATGAAGTTGGAGTTTCTGTAGGTGGTGCGTTCAGCCATGGTGGCTATCACTGCTCATGCTAACTACCCAGTTTATTCCAAAGAAACCGGAAACGTAAAACGCATTTCTTCCTGTGCGGCAGAGGATTTTTTTTTTTTTACAGGAAAGATCTACCAGAAACTGTATGTTTAGAACAGCAAATGGAAAAGCTTTAATGAACTGTGGTGTTATATAAATTGGTGATAGAGAGAAGCACATCGGACAATTACTTCTATGAAAATTTTGCTGATTATTACTTTAAAAGGTCTTATAAACTCACAAATTAGCACATGTCATCAACATCACTCTCACACAGCACAACAACCCACAAACACCCAAAACTACCATACAGGAGTAGCTGCTTCCTCTGAGAATCGACTTTGAGCACATACACACGCAGACACAAACCCCCTACACACACACACACACACACACACGCACAGGAAACAGTGGTGTAAACCTCACAGTTCTCTTCTGAAAAGGTATATGTCTATTTTTCCAAGTCAGTAAATAAAATACACGTTAAGGTGCGTGACGTCAGCAGCCAAACCTCAGCCAAACATTTCCTGTTCGTCTCCTGGATCGAACCCCTACACTCTGAGTGGGAGTGCTCAGTTTCTCACCAGATCATAAAATAAAATGAAATGGCGATTTTTAATTATATTTACAGTTACATTTCTGGGATTTAGATAATGCTCTTGTCCACTTAAATTCCTGTTTCTCCGACAACACAAACAATATCAAGAAAAAGAAAAAGTTCAAGGTAAAGCAATAAATGTTAAGGAGAAAAAGAGGGAAGTCCCTAAAAAAAACCCACAGGGGTGTTCTTCTTAGTTTAAGTATTTTAAATGAATAAATACACAGTTTGTGAAATAATACGCTGAGTTTCATCTCAAAATCGCATAAAACTCAAAATCTGTTCTTATATGGGATTTACTCAATTAAGTGACATTTGAGACTCTGAATGCTGGAAACAGTGGAGTACCCGCTCCTCTCAGGTAACTGTGTTTGTAAAATGAGAATCCAGAAGCGGACTCTCACTGACTACAACGGAAGCGCTGCCTGTACATTTCACTTCCCTATCAGCTCCAACACACACAGACACACACACACACACACACACATCACAGACCGCAGCGTACTTCTCCTTATTAAGGAAGCTATAAACAGTTGTGACGAACAATAACATCATCATCAACACAGGCCACAGGTCATTGTTGAGATTGCCTTCCACCACGCAGCGCACGCCCTTTCTTTGTATGGGATGCAATAGCATTCATAACACCCTCGAAGCTAGAATAAAACATAGAGTAGGGCTGGGCGATAATTCAATATTATCGTTTACCGTCTTTCAGTGGAATCGTATCGTGATGATATGAAGATATTCTAATATCGTGACACACATTTCTGCTGTCTAAATTGTTGATGACAAGCAAATTTTACTTAAAAACTCTGATAAAAATGAGGTATGGTAGGAATATTATTTGAATATTTCTGTTTTGTTTGACATCACACCTAACATCACCATTCGGTTCAATGAGATGAACATTAATTTGATTATTTAACGTGATTTTGCATACATGAACCATATCGTGATATATATTGATATCGAGAAAAATCCTTATGATTATCATGATATTGATTTCAACCATATCGCCCAGCCCTAACATAGAGCAATATATTCTTTAAATGAACCGGCAAAGAGATAAAAAGTGTGTGATTTCTGTTGTTCATGATTCTGTTTATGGCATTTCTACTTCACTAGATAACAGAGAGCAGCAGGAGAAGCATTCCCCAACCACTGCAATTGCAAGCAATCTGTTGACATTTTTAAAACTCATCTTGAAACCTATTTTTCTTATCATTGGCCTTTTCACTGTGCTTGACGTGTTCTTTGATGCTCATTATTGCTCTTTTTTCATCATTTTAACCATGCTCGTATTTCCCTTACATCTAAATTTTCCTTTTGCTGTCTGCCTCACTTTTCCCTGTTTTGTAAACCCCCACTGCTGAAAAGCACTTTGGTGTCTTTGTGTTTTAAAATATATTAAACCATTTTCCAACTCTATTTCCCATCATTTCCCATGATGCTGGTCAATTCCAAAATCTCGTCAATTGCTTCACTACAGATACTTACATCTTGCCTGCCAGTGTGCTGCTGTCCAATACAGTCCTATAGGGCCAATGGGTTCTTCAAACATCAACCCCAAAATCACCCAAAACATGTCTTTTTCAACACATTGATTGCTCCCTTTGTAATAACACATGTTGGTAAAAAGATGTAAATGAAAATAATCTCAAATCTTGCCTTTCTCGTACAGTTTGAATGCTACCTCTGCCATCGCTTTAGCGTTTCATTGTTTACTCTTTGCTGCAGCTGCCTGTCTACATGCACTGCTGTGTAAAGTATAGTACCAAATACATAGTGTCATGTTGTCCAAATTCTCAGGTCATGGATAAAGTTCAATTTAAGTATATACATGTCTCAATATGTTGAAAAAGACATGCTTTGGACGCTTTTGGGGTTGATTTTTGGAGAGTCCATTGCCCTTTAGGACTGTACTGGAGAGTCCTATAGCAGTCAGAATCAATCTGTATGAAGGAAAATAATTGGGAAATAGGGTCCAGGTTGAAAATGACTGGAGTTCTGCTTTAAAGCGCTATATAAATTATGAAGTTGATTTGATTTGAGTTGGACATAAAGTGAAGAAGGAAGGCTGAGGCACCTGGAGCTGCTGGTTGATGATTTTCAGGTTGTGTCTCTGGAGGAAGTTCTGCTCATGGGAGCAGAGCCGCTCCAGCTGGGACAGCAGGTTGGTGAACATCACCGCAGCCATCGGCTCATCGTTAGCTGCCGTGTCCCTGAAAAGACACAGCATGTGATGTTTAGGAGCATGACTCACACCAGAAGTCCAGGGGTGCCTTTCTCTATTGCATCAACAATTTGTGGTTTAGGCTGATAAGACATGGGTATTTTTACATAGAAATCTTGTCTAGTGCAGCTATAATTGAAGCTTACTGTAGCACTTGTTATGTTTTGAACGTGTCTAATGAAAAGGAGAGGAGAAGAGAAGAGACAGAGAAAAGAAAGGGAGGAAGAGTTTTTTGAAGGTTTCCTCCTCCTCTTCTATTCCCCTATGGGTGTGGGTGTTCCTGAGATGGCCAAGGAAGCTTTCACACACACACACACACACACATATCCATGTACTTCTATCCTCATGAGGACCCCATTCATTCATTCACTGATTACAATCATTCCGTATCCCCTAACCTGACAAACAAAGAGGTACAGGAACACACACACACACACACACACAGACACACAGACACAACGCTGGACTAACCAGTCCTGAGACTCGATCCAGTCGGCCAGACCCTGACGGATGTCCATGGGGAAGTTGTCATCATACAGGTAGTCCACATGTTCCAGCAGCCTGATCTCCAGCTGCTGGATCTGCTTCCACTGACTCATGCTGAAACACACATTGCACTAAATGAAGGGACAGGCGATGTGCTGCATTATTTCTATTCTATTCTATTCTAACCTTGATATTTTCTTCCTTTTTTTCTTTTTTCTCTTAAGAAAAGCCTAGGGACAGGAGTTGGAAACTATCAATAGCTATAAACTCTGTATGCAGAACATCAGTCGCATCAACTTGTTTGTATCCAGGCTACTTCAGTGTAAAACGAACTTTCGGGAACTGTGAGTGTACTCATACTTTTTTGTTACTCTTTGGGACTAAATTGGCCTGCTTCTTAGCTTATAAATTATACTTGTAACTCAGTATACTACTTGTAATATCAGTGTATCAGTACACTACCAGTATACATATACTTGATCATATAGTTGACTGAAATAGTCCATCTAAGTTTATATCTGGATACTTTGACTTGAAGTTGACTCACACAAATAGGCTACTAAAAGTGTACTAAAATATACTTCTGGGTAAACTGCAAGTACTATCAGCAGATCATGGTGACTAAGCCACAAAGCCTGTTGTGGCTTAGGTATACTTTAAGTATACTTAAGTCACAACAAGTTACTGTACATTAAGTATACTTCTACTATCATTAACAGTATAAGCCAAAGTATACTATTCTCAGTAAACTTTTGCAAAAGTATTAAGTATTCAACAAGTCTAAAAGTACAAGTATAACTTTAGGTATACTATTCTCAAGTGTACCTTTTGCAAGAACAACAAAGGTAAAATGAAAGTACATTTGCTCTTTTTTTTTAGTTTAAAATAAAGACGCACTGAAGTAACTTATTCTTTCTAAGGACAACACAAGTAAAATAAAATTTACTTACTCATTTTTAGGTTAAAATACAAAAAAATGCACTGAAGTAAGCTGTTTTTTTCCCCTAAGAGATAACCTATAATATTTATATTTTTTAGAGTTTGTGTGGTAGATATTCATGCTCATATTAGTCATGTTATTACCTGAGGCGTTTCTCTGCTGTATTCCCGTCAGTCTCAACGGACCTCCACCATGTGCGCTTTGTTTCCCTCTTTGACTTTCGGTTTTAATGTGCCGAACTGTCTAGGAAGTTCTATTTATTCAGAAGGCTGCTCCCTAAACACCGCCCCTCCGCTCTGGGGCGGAGGACAGACACGCATACTCAGCTAGTGTACATTTACATGGTATTTGGTTATCATGAAGAGAAAAGCACAAGTTATTTTCAAGATCAGGACTGTTTTTTCAAAAGACACGAGGAAGCTTTCTTGCGTGTGTGTGTGTGTGTGTAGAGCAATCTGCTACAGCAGTCTTATAATACATTTTAGAAGGATACTATACACATATAGCACAATTATAGGTTCATATAAAACTCACTATATAGTCACTATAAACTACTGTCTCTACTGACTCTATTAACTGCTAAGACTCTTCAGACTACAGATGATTGATTATTTGTTTTGGGAATGGCAATTTGCAAAACACTTGGTGTGTATTGGAGAACTTCTTACAGAACTACTCTGGACAACCATTAAACGGACATGGGCTACAATTTCAAACCAAACACAGACAATAACGCTTTCTTTATTATTAATTTACTTTTTGTGCTTAGGCTATATAGATATTTTATTCATAATGAAATGGACGGGAAGCAATAAGCCTCTATTTCATTCGTAAAAATAGAAGGAAAAAAACAGTAAGTAAGGTTGATATGTGTTTTTTTTTATCCTGTATCCTATGTCTTTGGTTGTTTTTTATTTGTAAGCTAATAAAAACAATAAACTACTGACTAGAGAACACTGAGACGTGTTTAGTTAGTGTGCACGTGCGTGTGGGCACGCGGGCATGCGGGTATAGACCTATTCGGTCATCATGACATAAGAGAGATGTAGAACAAAGGGGAATAAAGAAAGGGAAGTCTCTTTCAAAATGATACACAGATATAAACCTACAAACCCTTATCTTGGTTGGACATCTGTTGTTTTTGTGGTAATATCTTCATTTATTCCGCTGCTGTGCCCCTAGCGAAACATTCTGGGAAGTCTTATGCAGATTTATTACTGACAACAGTGACTATGATTCACACTTTGTCTAGAAAAATGTAGCCTGTTTGGTTTGGTTTAACTAAATACAATGGCAACAAAATGAAATAATTATATATTATTAACCTAATGGTTCTCTTAGCAAAATTGTAAATGTAGTAATTCCAATCCTTTATTTGTGATATTTGAAAACATAACCAAGCAGCCAACTTCAAAACAAATGTCTCCTCTGAAAATAAGCAAGTTGTCAAGCCAATGCCAGTTTGTGTGTTTTATCTGATATGTTTTTGTGAATGTGTCTCTTCCCGCTGCCGTGGTGTTTATTGGACTGTTGTTAGATTGAGTGAGCTGTGCTGTGTTATAAGACTAAGAAGTAAATAATAGAAAAAAACATAAATTGTAAATGTATATAGCCTATATATACAGCTCTGGAAAAAATTAAGAGACCACTGCAAAATTATCAGTTTCTCTGGTTTTACTATTTAGGTATATGTTTGAGTAAAATGAACATTTTTGTTTTATTCTATAAACTACTGACAACATTTCTCCCAAATTCCAAATAAAAAATATTGTCATTTAAAGCATTTATTTGCAGAAAATGACAACTGGTCAAAATAACAAAAAAAGATGCAGTGTTTTCAGACCTCGAGTAATGCGAAGAAAACAAGTTCATATTCATTTTTAAACAACACAATACTAATGTTTAAACTTAGGATCCGGATCCGCTCCAAAATTTAACGGGTTCTTCCTTGGCCCATGCTACACCCTTCCACGAAGTTTTCAGCACTGAAAACTGCGGTTCATAGGGGCTGGATACCAGGCTAGGATTTCCCGTGATTCAGTGTGAAACCACTAGATGGCGACAACGCCGCATAATTAAAGGAACGTAAGCGCGGGTCAGAAGCACAGACTGTAAAAAAGAAGTCACGGGTGACAGTTTGGAGAGTAGAAAACAGCAATTTACAGTGAAAACGTTGTTAAAATCAGCATACGATTCAAGTAATTGTAACATTTTGGTTGATTTCTTGAAGGATACAGGTTTAGTGGAAAGAATTTGATTACTAGTAATGACATGAGTAGTGATTTGTGAAACCAGTAGATGGCGGTAATTCAACGATCGAGGACGTGAACCGACGGAAAAAGCCAAGAAGAAGAAAAAGAAGAAGGGGTGAAAGTTGAATTTCAAAAAAACATGGTGGAACACGGGGATATCCGCGTGGTTCACCGAGGTGGCAGCAAAATAAACTTTAGGGAGCCCGTAATCACTCATGATTCAAGGTATGTGTGTGTTTTACAACCGGTAATGTTGTGTATAAAGAGTGACAAAGACCGCGCGCTGCTTTGAAGGTTATTAACCTGAGAGCTAGCCTGATGCTAGCCGGTGCCGCTAATGTTGATATTCCTCCGTGTTGTTTATCAAGCCGTGTTAGCTTATCTTAACATAAATGTCGATTTTTTTTAAGACCCTTCCGAATTTTGTTGCTTTCATAATTTATGTCACATTATTTTTCAAATCATTGAAAAAAATGCCATATGGTGAAGATACATGAAGGCATTTAGCCCCTTGTATGTAACGTTACTTCAAATGGTTTGGTCTGTTCAGATTTTGTTTGTTTATTTTTTATATGTGTATATATACATTTTGTATGTGTATTTGATTGTGTAAAATATTTCCTTGGTGATTTTATTTTTTGCGCCAGGTTCCTGTTGTGTGCTTCAGGCGAGTGTGTGAAGGTGTTCAGCACCTCCACAGAGGAGTGTATCCATGACCTGCAGGGACACACAGACCTGGTGACAGGTGTGCTGCTCAACCCCTCCAACCACCTCCAGGTATCTCACTACACTTTTTATCAGCATGCTTAGATTACTGGACACCGCTGTCTCAGTAGAGACCAGCTAGGGCCGTTCATATTGTCATCCAAAAATGCTTTTAGTAGTCAGGTCACAGCCCACCTCTGGAAAAATGTGTTTGCCTTGTCAGGCTCTAGAGTAGGATTAGGTGCACATGCATGCACACACACACACACAGACACTCTTCCACTTGCATTACTAAGAATTTACAGTTTTCATACACACAAACTTGCGCATGCCTACACACACACACTCACACACTCCCATAGACACTTCATATACACCCACAGCTCAGTTTAGGTGTAGTGTGAAATAATTTTGTACTAAATACCTAAGTATTGTTATTGTAATATTGTATGTTTGTGTACTGTTTTCATTTTTTCCTTGTTTTGTTCTCCATCGAGGGCCACGTTGGAAACAACTGTTTAAGTACGCTTTTACGTGTTATCCTCTGGGATGTACTACTGCCTGTACTTTTATACCCAAAAATAAAATCAATCAGTCAATCATAGATTGACAAAATCTGGACTATATCTGTCACATTGGGCTTCAACGAAAGCTGTAGCTGAAGGGAGATTTGTAATAAAAGCAAACTGTATGTCTCTTACTGTTTATCCCTGCCATTGTGGTGTGCAACCCTCTGTTTCACGACTAGCAGACTGTATTACACTGTTGGCATTTTTAGCTCCTTGACTGTTCATACATCAAATAGGATTGCCTGGGGTCCAATGATTGATTGTACGGTGCAGATTTTAGGTGTCTGTTTGTACCTCAGAGTTATTCCATACATTAGTTTACTGAAATAATAGAAATAAAGGTGCTGCAGATTTTTTAGTTTAAGTGGAAAAGTTGATCTTACCCCCTGTGTTGATGCGTTATTCCTACTTTCTTGCAGGTCTACTCTTGCTCAGCAGATGGCACTATCAGGCTTTGGGACTTCACAGATGGCATCCTTATCAAGGTACAGCTTGATTCTCTCCAAGTTTCTCTCCAGCCTTTGAAATCACTGTGTTATGTTTGTGTATTCCCTGGCAGTGTGATAGCAATGTGATCTTTTCCAGACTTTGGTCGTTGGATACCCCATCTACTCCTTGTATGCCTCTGCAAACCATGGTGGAGTCCTCTTTATCGTTACCCCTATGCAAAGTGACAAAAGATCTGGTAAGTTTGACCCATTTTTACTAAGTGTTTGCTGAAGTTTGATGGCTACCCACATCAGTTCAGTTATGATACTAGTCCCATGTCCCAGGGGCGATAGAACAAAAAAGGACTTTGACGTTGAAGAGGTGTAATATTTCTGCTATTGTGGAATAATGCTCTGAGGGCAACTGAGGTCAGGTTTGAGCTGTGAACACATAACAGAAAATGCACATCCTATAACTCCCTTAAAATAATATCCGTCAAGAAATGTTTTCCCACTATTATATTATATTGCGTCCTTTCTCAGTCAGGAAGCAGTTTTGATTCCAGAGAGAAACCACAATTTGGCTGAAATCATATTGGCTTGTCCATGTTCATGTTCATAACATGCCCTTCCTACAGACCTTCATCTCATATGTTAATGACATTACACTCAGCTGATACAGTTGAGTGGGATTGTAAATTTCCAGAGCACACAGTTGCAAGAAATCTAACAGAGCCCCCATTCTTATTTTCAGAGCATGACCCTGTCTGAGCATTCATAATGCATTCTAGCTACAGCGGCAAAAGAGAACTAGACACTTATTCAAAGTGCCTCACGGAACGATTAGCACATATATTGTAGCATGAGTGGCTCCAGTGGGATTTGAATCCCTAATCTTGGCAGTGATGGTGCCATGGTTAACCCATTGAGCTACAAGGGCCACGAGAAAAGTGTAATCAATAAGAATGGCCAAGCTGCCTCTCCACAGTGGACAATGTAAGTCCTACTGACCACAACTCACCAGAACCTTTTATTTAAATGAAAAGCCAAGGATTTATTGGCGTTTGTGACTATTTAGTGATACTTAAGCATCATCACATCTCATCTGTCTTCTGATATTGTTAGTAAGTCTCTCTTGAGTTTTTGTGCTCTCACTTTTAAAATGGATTATGAAGTTAGATTTACAAACGGATCAGTGATCACATTCCCTTCCAAGGGCCCACATCTGCAAAATTCAACACTCACCATAAATCTCTCCTGACTTTGCCAGCTTGAGACCTTTACTTGTAAATGTGTTGAACTGGGTAAGAGGTCACTCGGGATGTAAGGATATGGCGTTGGACGCTGTGTGTTTCTGTGCAGAAATGTTCCAGCTGGCTGCTTTACATCTGCCACACAGTGGAGATCAGGTGGTGGAGGCCAGAGAGCTTTCTGCTGTGCTCAGTGATGTCAGTTCCAACCCAGGAGCCATCGCCTTCGGCCAAAGGGTGAGTGCACCACAACTACTGTCAACACCAGCAGTATTTTTAAATATATCAAGACTTTTGTTCCCAGATGTGATATCTGCCACTTGAAAATCACCAGTGACACCACCTGACCTTACCAGGCACTAAATATCGTCTGTCAGCAGCTTTAGTTCAAAACCTAATATTTGTTGAACTCCACTTGAAAGCAAAAAATGTAAACAATTATGGTACTTGTTAAAAGATTGTAGCTCACTTCAGTCCTTGTTTGATAAAATGGTAAAGTCTAATCTAAAACCAAAATCTATTTTTATAATTTTGGAGATATTGAATGATGATGATATGAACTTCTAGTAATGATTTTTGTTTTTCATATTTGTTTAGCTTTTCAGAAATGAACTTTTTGTTCATACATTTCCCTGTTGTATGCTAGATGGTGAAATAAAACTCACATCTACCTGGCACTGTGGACGGGTCTTAAAATAACATTCCTCAGTATTATGTAAATCAGTGGTTCTCAGCGTGGGGTCCGGGGACCACCAGGGGTCCTTGAGGGGGTTGCAGGGGGTCCCCAGCAAATTGATGAATTGTTCAGCATTAATTCATTTACAGTTAACACAATTAGAGAATGTAGAAGAATGACTATTTTGATTATAGTTTCACTGTTATCTCTCTACCTACAATACAGATAGTCATTGAATTATGGAGAAAATTATATCAAACAATAAAGATATTCTCAGATTTGGGTCCGAGGGACAAAATCTCATCAAACTGGGGTCTGTGGCTCTAATGTGTACTACATTACGGGTCCTTGAAAGGAAAAGGGTTGAGAATCACTGATGTAAATGACCCAAGAGCAGGTTTCAAATACAGTTTAACCCCAGTCTTCACAGGCTCGGTCCTCCTGACTCATGATCATGTTGCTGTGATATTAACCAGACAGTTGTTGTCCACACAGGGTGAATATATTGCTTCAGCTAAAGGTTTGCACCTGGAGGTCTACTTCTTCAAGAAGCAGAAGTCGTACAGGTGAGCCGTGGTATCATCATTTGAAATGCCTGACAACCAGCCACATGTTTAAGTTATGGAGTATAGAGATAAACTGTAGTGTCAAAGCCACTGGATAGTTTGATTATATCAGTTATGGGTTTTACTGAAGGGTAGGTCATGCTGATGAATAATAATCTCTTTACAACTTTCAGATCCCATCATAACTCAAAATACAATTTTTTCAGATATCTGCAGATCCGCAGCTTTGTTCAAAAACACTTTCCCTGCTTCCCATCTTCTCCACCTGATAGCTGGATAGAGGAGTGTATACATTTAGATCCACTAGACAGGGGCCTTATATCCAGATTGTATAGTATGATTCAAATGGTTGCTTCACCTGCCCTTGATCATCTAAAGGAGTTATGGGAGGAAGACTTCGCAATTGAAATCTCAGACACTACTTGGCAGTTAGCGATAGAGAGGATCCACTCAGCATCTATTTGTATTCGACATGGATTGCTGCAGTTCAAAGTGTTACACAGACTTCACCTATCCAAGAGTAGGCTTGCCAGGATGTACCCCGGCTTGGATCCAACATGCTCTAGGTGTAAACGGGCCCCAGCCACCCTATACCACATGTTCTGGTCATGCGCATCTTTGGTTCCTTTTTGGTCCTCCATCTTTGAAACATTCTCCTACATCTGTGACAAGGACATTGGTCCAGACCCTACCATTGCTATTTTTGGGGTAGCCCCTGACAGGGTTACACTCTCTGGGACACAAGCTGAGGCTGTAGCTTTCTCATCACTTCTTGCCCGACGATTGATTTTATTGTGCTGGAAATCAGCTGCCCCTCCATCCCATGCATGTTGGGTCAGGGATGTTATGGCACATCTCAAATTAGAGAAACTAAAGCACATTACGCGTGGTTCGGCTCAGAAATTTTTTAGAGTGTGGAGTCCGTTTCTGGATTACTTTGACCGAAAATACCTCTCTCCTCTTAATAGTCCCTAGTAGAGATTCAGAGATTTAAGTGTCAGCGGTTTGATTTTGACTGGGATTTGACATGCCCTCTGTACTACTGATATAATAAATGTGCATTGTGGATATACAGTATTTAGGATTTGGCTATTGTAGATACAGCAAAGCTTTTTTGACAGTGGTTTGCCAGAAAACATGAGTATCCTCAACAGCTAACACATCCCCTGCAAACTTTATTGTAATTATTGTAATCTTGTAGATGCTATAGTACTTAAGATTTGGCTGATGTAGCTGCAGCAAAGCTTTTTGACAATAGTTTCCGAAAACATGAATGTTCTCAACAGTTAACACATTCCCTGCGACTGTATTGTAATTACTATAATGTTTGTGTATGTTATTTTGAGGCTCTTAGTTGTTGTGTCTCCTTATTTATTTATTTATTTATTAATTATTATTTTGTGCTTCATGCCTTGGTTTTCCTTATGTCCTATGTATCTGTGTATTATGTTTTTTGTAATTGAAAAATTCAATAAACAAATTTGAATAATAACTCAAAATACCAGTCCACATTTTGCTGCAAACTGTCCAAGTAATACAAACCGCAGCTTTAAAATACATCTAAAATTCATTTTCAGCTGTCTCTAACTACTGATTCAGCCTTTAACTTGCACTACACATGGTGTGCACTTTACCCCACTGAGCCAACAGGAAGGCCTATAACACATTTTTCTCCTTGTGTGGGTTGCAAATAGGTTTTCCCTGAAAGAAGATAACAAGAAGGGAGGCAAGAACACCTTCACATGCATCTCCTGTCACCCAAAAGACGACTGCATTGCTACTGGGCATGAGGATGGCAAGATCCGCTTGTGGTGAGTGAAATTGGATGACCTTTGTGTGTTGATAACAGCAAGGATGGCAAAGTCTAAACATCTGCTGTTGTGGCACATCTTGTGCTCCGTACTTTTTTTGTTTGCCAAGCTGCACCAACAAATAATTGTATTCCTCTACCTTTGCCTCAGTGGTGTTGCACCTTTTCATTTTGGTGTGCAAGAATCTATGAACTAAACCATTTTACTTTCATCATCTTTCATGTCTGCCTATCCAATGCTCTCACTTTTACGGATTTTATTTTCATGTAGTTAGTTATTTGATTCTTCTGTAATTGTATTTCTAACTTGTTAGGTTAATTTGTTTTGGGTTTTTTTTATCTCAGTAGCATTAGGCTAAATCATTCACATTTAATTGTTTATAAAGCACTTTGTAAATCTTTTGAAAGGTGCTTTACATATAAAGTTAACCTTTGTTGTCTATAATGGGCTGTGATTCATTTTGTGTGCATTGCCTCCCTCCAGGAGAAACTTCAACCACAAGAGGGAGTACACATACTCCACCCTCCACTGGCACCACAGTGCAGTCGGCTCACTCTGCTTCACCCCAGAAGGTACATGGATGACCACTAGTATTATTTCACTCTGTATATCCTTGCCTCTTCTTTTTGAAGTTTCCCAATATTCAGTATAAAGCAGGGCTGCACAACTTATCATAAAATAAATAAAAATTGCAATAATGATGATGATTTCCAAATCACAAGAAGCTGTGATTTTTCATCATCAACTAAACAAGGTATTCTGGTCCTGTGCAGAATCCTTGGTCTACCAACTAACTTGCACATTGTTCATTATATTTAATCAAAATAAGGCCTCAGCATTAACATCTGCATCTCATGAGCCCCCCTCATTGTTTTTTTCAGTGCTCGAAAAACAAATTATGCAGAAGTAGCTACATCCATGTGTATCACATTTTATCCAGACAAATATAGCGCATTCCTAGTATAAAGATATTCTTGTAGTATTGTACTATATTGTACCTAATCTTCAGTTTTTTTAAATCAACCAAAATCATACCTGTGTTTCCCACACAGTAAACTAAATATCTAACAGTCCTCCAGAAGGGAATCCCCACCCAAACTAAGTGAGATATTTAAGCTAACTAGACCTCAGACAGGCAACTTATGATCATTTGGAGGATCTTTTCCATTTCAAAAATCCATTTTGCTGATAAAATGATGAAAGTGGCTAGTGGATTTTTGCATTCACCAGCCATTGTGGCAAAAAACGTTCTCCACTGTATTTATTTGTGCTTTGTTCCACCAGGCACCAACCTGCTGAGCGGAGGTGTGGAGTCGGTGTTGGTCCAATGGCGATACGACCAAGAGAGCCAGCGGGACTTTCTGCCTCGCCTGGGCGCCGCCATCACACACATCACTGTCTCGCCTGATGGAGCGCTATTCTGCACCTCACACGCAGACAACAGTAAGGAGCTGTAACACACATTATACACTCACATAAAAACTGACCAATTACAGGCTAGACAAATGATAATAATAATAGCAGGAGACTAAAACCACTATTGTAAAGTGCTTTACAGGGAAGAAAGTATACAGTACTTCTTCTGCCAACTATGACTTTACACAACTCACAACTTTGCACTTAAGAGGTTTTAGATAATGAGATGTGAAAACATTACTTATCTAAAGATTTAAAAACTCATTTAAATGGTTCTTTTGTCTGAAGGCTTGTACAGGCCTAAAAAAAAAAAAAACCTTTTCTGACTTGCCAACTTCTCCCAGGACTTGGAGAACATTTGCTCCCCCTGGAACAAAACTCACTTCCCAACTCATGCAAAACCAGTTTTACTACCCAAGGCTTTTGCTATGAAAAAGAGTGTGTTCTTAGTCAGCTTGCCTGGTTAAATAAAGGTGAATTTTGCCAGTTGGAACTGACTGAACACCATAAGCTTTATATTTGCCAGAAAATTTTGTAGCTAAGAGCTCAAGTCTATGTCTGACTGAGAGGGCTGAGCTGCATAACACCAATTGTCTCACAGCACATATTTTTGTGTTTTAAGTTGTTTCTCATATATACAGTAATCACTGCAACTGTGAATCCATATAGATTCAATCCAGTGCCTCAAGTATTAATGGAAGATTCTGATAACTAACTTCTGTGCGTCTTTCCCTCTTCTTTTCTCTAGAGGTCACGATCATCCAGAGCTGCGTTAAAGTGTCGGCTGTCATTCAGGGCCTGGTCAAAGGTGAGTACAGACTCCATAGGTGGCGACAGCACATACATACACCATAAACTGGCTGTGTGGGCCCATAAATAATCTAAGACCTTTTACAGTTCTTGGAGAACAATCTTGCTTCTCAGATAAATCATCATCATTATGTAAAGAAGTTTTAATGCACATGAATGTATAAGCAAAAACAATAGACAAGTAGTCTCAAGGTGTGTACAGTGTGATGAAGTTTGATTTTTAAAGTTTGCACAGCTATAGATGAGTGAACCTGGTTCTGGGTTGACGCATGTAGACGTCACTCTCTTAGAATAATCTGGTTTAGCGCAAACCCAGTAATAAGATATTGGCTTACTCCACTGTTAAACAGGTTACTGTGGCATGGTACCCCTTTCACTTTTGGTGTTCACTGTCTGCGTGAACTCACTCACACAGCATTATGGGTACATTTTTATGCCAACAAAAACATGGCAGCAAGAAGTACTTAGTATTACCATTGGGATCATACAGTAATTGCTTTCCCCTGTATTAGAAGTGGCCTATTGCTCAGTCAAAGAGGCAGAGGGTGGTTGGCAGCTGAGCCTTTTCATACATTTTTGCTGGTGGACTGTTGTATCTATAGACGGGACACCACAAGTGGACAGAAATATTGTGTTAACTGGTTTATTCATGGAAACAGGGAGACTCAATCGCATGGTATCAATGGCACATGTTAAACAGCTTAACCCAAATAAAACCCTAACTGGAGTATGGCCGACAGCCAGGTTACCCTGTAGATGTAAACGTGGTGAGTGACTTCCCCTCTTTTCTGCCCCCATCCAGGAGAAAGTGTCAGGACAGACATGATGGTGGACCCGCGCAGCAAAGCCCTGGTGCTCAATGGGAAACCAGGCCACCTGCAGTTTTACTCCCTCCAAAGAGACAAGCAGCTGTACAATGTAAGCACTCTCCTTTATACGCCACTCTATCAGTAGATTACCCGCCACTTGTAAACCTCACCTAGTGAGTTTGTGGATAATTTGTAGAAGCTTTTATTGACGTCAGGTGTATCTCTTACCAGTGAAGTGAGCTTTCAGTCTTTGTCTCTGAAAATGACTTGTTTGAATTATGATGCAATCATACTATAAAGCAAGGAATCTCTGTCTGTCTGTGTGTCCGTCGCATATCTCGAGAACCGTTCGTCCGATCGACTTCACACTTGGCGGGTGTATTGCTGGGGACCCAAGGAAGTGCAATGTCGGATTTGGTGCAATTTGGACACGCGACACGTTCAATATTAATAAACTTTGAATAAACAAGCGAACAGTGCTCTGTGGAGCAGCGGGGCGAACAGGCACTGCACTAGTTCATATTAAATCTTCTGTGTTTCCTGTAGCTGGACATAGTGCAGCAGGAGTACATTCACCAGTCGGGCCTGGATCAGTTTGAGGTGGTCAAGGCGGCTTTCGACGCCCGTGGAAACTGGCTGGCTACGGTGGAGGAGAGGAAACAAAAAGACTCGGCGCTGGAGGTTAATTTGAAACTGTGGGCTTACGATGAGCAAACCCAAAGGTAACCTCTCTAGAAAATATCAGATACTTCCATTATCCTGTTTATTCAACCAATCAGTGAAGATAAGGAATGGGAATTTTGACTAATTTTGGAGTCAATTAATATTGAAGTTATCTATAAAGTCATGTAGCTGACTAGTAGACTGATCTAAAAGTGTTTTCAGAACCCTAATGTGGAAATCTCAGTCCAGAGAACCGCTGCTTGTTGTATCCAAGAAGATGATGTGTCCTTAAACCTATTTCATGACTTTTCTCCCCTCCAACCTCAACTTTCTGCCCTATCACACACTCCCTTCCCTCTCACCCTGCAGTTTTGTGCTGAACACGACTGTCTCGGCCCCCCACGAGGCCAGGATTACAGCCATGTGCTTCTGCCGTGCCGCAGACAGCCAGACCACCATGCTGGTCTCCGCCAGCAGAGACGGACACTTCAAAGCCTGGCAGCTGGCCGAACCAACCCACACAGAAGGTAAGCAGTCCAGCCCGGCTTCTGCACTTCAACCAAACGGTAAGGTTTGGCTTGAGTTGTCCAGCAGTTTGCTGTGCTCACCTGTATTGTTGTGTCCCCCCCATTTTTTTTTGGTATTTCTGTGCTGTTGGGTAAATTTGTCTCACCTCATGTTTTTTTTGCAAATCAACTTTCATCCCATTGCTTAATGTTGTTAAGGAATTCGTGTTCTTTGTGTTCATATGTTGTGAGAAGTGATGACCCACAACATGTGAGTAGCTAACCTGTAACTGTCATGGGTATCTGTATTGACCACAGCGGTCCAGGCCAACATTTAAGCTGCACTAGACAAGATTTCAATGTAAAAAATACATCTGTCTTATTGGCCTAAATCACAAAAACCTGTTTGCCCAAATTAAATTCTGATGTCTGATATGGTCTTTTGCCTCTCTTGTCCCTTTGGTATCCTTTTTTCTAATGCGATCTCACACTGGCCAGGTTGAGTGTGCTGTGTTCACTTTACTGACATTATGTTACATGATTTAATCATGCACAATTGCAAACAGGCCAAATTGCTTCATGAAAATTATAACCATAGACACAGAAAAAGAAATGTGCATTTTCAAGGGAAATGTATGAGTTTGATCTTTCAGAGTTTTACAGTTTGATCAATACGTATAGTCTTTTCTACCATTTTGGTTTGAATTCGTCCTAGATCATCTCAGCGCCACATGATCATGTTTATGATATGATCCATGCCATGTAGTTGATGCTTTTAAAGCGTTTTACACAACGGTGACGGCAAACATTATCAGTCTGGGTGGCCCCAGTAGAAATCAAACCACTACCTTTGCCAGTGCCAGGCTCTACTCTTTCAGCTTCACAACACACAAAGCCTGCTGAATGTGAAGTGGTTCCAGGGGGTTTGAGCTAACCCAACACTCTCTTGCTGTCTCTCTCTCTCTCTCTCTCTCTCTCTCTCTCTCTCTCTCTCTCTCTCTCTCTCTCTCTCTCTCTCTCTCTCTCTCTCTCTCTCTCTCTCTCTCTCTCTCCTTCCTCTCGAATGGGCTGGGCAGATGAAGGGCCGTCTTGGTCGTGTGATTTTGTGGGTGCCTATCACGGCCTGGTGCCCGACTGCTGCTGCTTCTCGGCCGATGGCTCCCTGTTAGCCGTCAGCTTTCAGGAGGTGGTGACCGTGTGGAGCCCCGCCACCTGGGAGCTCCTGACAACACTGTCCCAGCCGCCAGGGGCCATCAGGTTAGAGCAAACATGAGTGCACACACACAAACGCACATAATCAGTGACACACGCATAATCAGACAGACACAGCTGAAATGGAAACAGGACGTTAGCTCCTGCTCTATGAGCCTCAGAATCACATCATTTGCTAAGTACAAGAAAATCTAGGGGAATTTGTCTTGTTTATATTGGTGCAGAGACACATCAACAAACAAGTAATGTAATAAGATAAGCACAAACTGGCACAAATCATACAGGGACATCAAGGCCTCACATTCAGTGGGACAGTGCAAGACATACAATAGACAGTACTTAGTTAATACGCAGCACACACACACACCCACACACAGATTCACTTGGCAACCAGCTGTTCGGAGTTTCGTTGTTTTGTGCCGAGGCTCCTCAGTGGTGGGATGTCTTTGAACAGTGAATAACCTTTGACCCTACTGACAGAAAGCCAAGATCCTCACAACGGACGGGGGATGAAACCGTCTGACGGAGAAAACGAAGTGCTGCGCGCCTGCCAGTTGAACTTGGGGACGGACTGTAGTTTTGCAACCTTAGCGGAGCCTCAGAAATGTTGGCAGATGTCCCTGTCCTTAAGCAGAGGCTCTCGGGTCATTGAGGATGGGGAAAGTGCTCTTGCTAGTTTCTGTACCTCTTCCCTAAAATGAACCCACATCACTGAGTCAGCCCTTAGTACGTTTGCCAGAAAAACTGATAGTTAATGATGTATGATTTATCTTATTAGGATGAAACAGTGTAACTAATGAAGACAAACATAACTCTCGAACAGCTTGTTTTTAAAGGCATTCAGCTGGCGCAATCCACAAAACTTGGAAACAGCCCCTCAGTAATTAGTTAGAAATGGACAGATATTTATTTGTGTTCCCTTTCACATGAATATAAACTTGTCTGAACTATATTGATGCAGAGCTGGCTGCTGATGTAGCTGTGCTCCGAAGACTCAATCATGGCATTCAGAAAGCCACTTCAAATGAGCAGACATTTTCTGTGTCGTTTGGAAGCTTGAAGGGAACCCGAGAGTAATAAAGCTGGCAAAGCGGAAGGGACTGAACACTGGAAGGAGTAAATCGTCGGCTGTTTTGACAGCTGCCCAGCGCACCTTGCATAACTGCCTCCTATGGATGTGTACAGCTGGGTCATCTGCATGGGCCTCCAACTTAACCAACTTCACATTCCTTTCACCCAGTGACTGAAATTAACTTTTTGGCTCACTTGTAAAGGGCTGGTAAATTGGAAAAAAATGTACCCGCCAAGAATACTTGCCAAAATAATGAATACACATTTTTCATAGAAATATTTATGTCACCCTACCCACTATAAATGATATATAGTGTATACTGAAATCAAGTACAGTGTGTTAATTTAAAACTTGCTTGCTCACTTATACAATGGATCAAGTTTGTAATACATTGTGATGTGCAACAGAACTCAAATTACAAGAGAGCATTACGAAGCATAGTTTCAAAGTTTGAGAACAGGCAAAGACTGTATTTAAGCAAGGCATTCGAAGGTTGTCGTCTCAAAACATGACCGGCTAGTGTAGCTGGCGACACGTATCGATTTGCATTTGGTGCTTGGCGGCCGTTTATTCCGGACCCTGCTTGCATGTTCCCATTTGGAGCTCCCAAAGCGGAAAACTCCTCAAAGCTAATCCTGTGAAATATGTGTGGTGTGAGAAGGCGGTTGGTGGTGGGTGGGTGGGTGGGGTGGGTGGGGTGGGGGGTGAACATAGTCAGTTGGGATCCTTTACAGTCACAGGGAAAGAAGGAGACTGAAGCAGATTGTTGTGTTTTTTTCTCCACTAGGGACCTTTGTTTTGGGCGGCTAAGCTGTTCCAAGTATCTGCTGGGAACGACCGCCAAGAACCTCCTCTGCTGCTGGAACCTCCTCACCTGCTCCTGTAAGGCCGTCTGTGTGTGTGTGTGTGTGTCCGATTGTGTTGTAGTTTTTTTTGTTTTATTCATAGGCCTAACCTACATTTTTTTTCGTCTTTCACCCTCTTTCTCTGTCTTCTGTCCTCTCTGGCAGTGGAGTGGAGCACCTCCATGGATGTAAGCCTGCTGCTGTCCGACCCCCTCTCTGAGAACATGGCTGCCTTCTGCTGTCAGGCCGGATGCACTGACTGTAAGCCACACACAGACGCACACACACATACATACCTGTTGGCCTTTAATGATTTTGAGTAATAGATTGCTTCACCTTCAAGAAATACAACATGCTTCTTGAAGTCCTGGGTTGCGTACAAGAGCTATCAAGCCCTAAAACATACCATACTTCATAACAAAATAACTCCTAGAATGCTTTGAACATCACAGACTCATGATATAACAGTGTAGGAATGTAAAAGTGGGGAATTTCCCTTTCCCTAATGCGTAACACCATGAATAGGGCCTAACTCTTTTATTAAGTCCTTTTTTTGATCATCAAAGATGCAGCTGCTGCATGTGCGCACAGAATTGAGTATTGTGCTCAAGTTTTCAAAACATTTTGAATCATTATAAAATACACAGTACAGTAAAGAGGTAGTGTATGCACATCTAGAAACTTGACCCAGATTGACCAATGGTTAAACAGTCTGGACGCTGGGACTTTGACCCTTGCACTCCTTGCTATTAATTGCTTGTAGTGTTGCCAATCCAGGAATTCAAGCTTGTTGTACTTGGTGTATATTAAAAGAGCATCAGCTCAATACAGCTAAATATAATCCAGGATTTTCCTCAAAACACAGATGCTGATGTTTTTCATGGTCTTCTTCCTTCTCTGTCCTCAGTGTTTGTGTTTAAGCCCAACGAGCCTCGGCCGCTCTTTTCCCATAAGGCCGTGTGCTCAGGGAAAGTGACTCACGCCGTCTTTGCCCCGAGGGAGGAGATGCTGGAGAGCTGCGAGGAGAGCAGCCAGTGGCTCAACCGCTCCCAGCTCTACTTCCTCACTCAGTACATGGTAAACATCGCCATCATCGCAGCTGCCTGATGTTTTTCTGGATTTTGTTTTGGTTTGATTTGGGGAAATGGAAAAATGCATGTTAAAAAAAACAACGAATTGCACAAGAAAGCATTACTTAAAATTTCCATTGTGTTCCTCGACAGAAGACAAAATAACAAAAACTTGACGTAGAACACAAAACACAATAAAAACACAATCAAACGATCATACTCTCTCATTCATCAACTCTGTCTTAATACTGCCCACTTCTCAACTCGCATGCTTTTTAAACATCGCTGTGGTAGGACAGGTTTTAATTGGCAGGAGGAGGCAAATCCACAAACTGATATCTGAGAAGCAACATGAGCAACATTTCCTCCTTTAGAATGAATAGGTTATATTGTCGGTTGGTCTCTGTTTGTTTGTCCCTTCATTCCACATGATATGTCAAACACCACTGGTCGGATTTTGCAGATTCTTTGGAAAATGATGCATCTCACCACTGTGTTCTGGCATTTGTAAAATTGCACTGATTGGCCCAAAGAAGGGCACTAGACTTACAGGTCAAAACTGATTGGCCCAGACGGGCACTGTTGCCTTTATTTGCATAGTGATAAACCGTAGAATACAATGATTAAAAACACAGGGACAACTTCCTAATTTGTGTATGTTAGAGCAACCGCAACAGCTTATGAAAACATCTCTCCTCAAAAGAAATTATAGAAACAAACTTTTTAGACTGAATTCATTCATATCAAATGGACACTGACCAACTCTTGAAAACCAGTTTTATATTTTGTTTCAGTAACATCCTTGACTTTGTGTAATTTGCATATCTAGTTAATATCTGCTGTTATTATTGTTTCACATTTCCTAATATAATTTCAATGTGCTATCAAAAAACTATGGAACAGTACTTTTATCATACTAATACAAACAGGACTTCATGCCATTGCAAGTTACTCTACGTATGTTCTGTGTGTTTGATGGTGGTCTTGCTGCCAACTGATGTCGGCTCTCCTTTGCAGGATCTCATGACGTTCAGCACCAAGGCAGAGGAAGACAGGCTGATGGCTTCCAGCAAACAGGTAGGCTCCTGGATAAAGAGTTGCTTAGAACCAGGGGATCGTAAACGTCTCTGGCCTGGGAAATTTTGTGTTCGGTTTGTTTGGGCAGGTGAGTATGATGCCGTTTAAACTCGGGTGGCACCAAGACTCTTGTAATGCGGATCTTGGTCCTTTGGTCTTGCAGTGTGGTTAGGAGTAAGGACATAATCCAGACAAATTACAGGAAACGATCCCAAAACACAATGTTTTATGGGTATAAGGAGATGGATGTTGACGTCTGATGGCTAGCAGTTCCTCATGCTTGGGGAACCAAGAGGAAACCACAGTCTGGACAGATGCTCACATTCAGTTTTATTTTTTCATGTAACTGGTATTAACACCAGAGAAGGTAAATTACCACACAGGCAAGTCCATGACGCTTAGCTAAAGTTACAGGGCCTGGAGTCAGATTTTTTTTGTTTTGACTCCTCCCCCGCCACAAAAATCTCTAACCTGACAACGTGTTACCAAAACTCCAATAAACGAGAGTCCATGTGACTTTGGTTTTCAAGTCCTGGTTCGCCTGTAATTGGGCTGTGTGAACCTGAATGAACCAAATACAAAAATGGCTTTCTTGTCCAGGCACCCAGGCTCATGAAAAATTTTGTGACTCAGTTCTCCGCTGTCCACTATCAAATAAAGCAGAAATGCCCAAAAATAAATCTGAAAAAGGAAAATAAATCATATCGCCACCATTGTCATGTGAGGGACCATGTGTGAAACCTTGGGACATTCTTTGTGTTTTTTTTCTGACATTCCTTGTGTTTTTTTTGTTTTTTGTTTTTTCCCCCCCAAGCTTGTGATCGATGACAGCGTTGCCATGACGCCGTTCTACCTGTTGCTAGGGAAACACCGGCAACAGGATAAGCAAGACTCGCTGACCAGCCTGTCTGCCGAGAGAACCCAGCTTCCACAGGGATCCGTTGCTGTCAAGGAGGTTGGTAGTGTGGCGTTTAATGGATTGTGTGCACATTCTCCTGTATATGAGTTGGTGTACTGTAAATAAATGTTCACTTGAAGATATTAGTCCTCAAAGTTGGAACACAGATAAACACATTTTTATGGTGAATGAGGCCTTCAGTGTATGATTAATACAAACTTCAGAGAAAAGATCAGCAGTGAGCGTTTGGGCATTTCACATTTCTGCCTTTTTTTCCTGATTTTAATTCAATTTTAAACACCAAGCCGTCTCAGTCCCTTCACACTAAACTCTCTCTTTCCCTCCCCTCTTCTCGTCTCCCTGACAGCTCCTGCACACCCCGGCCCACGTCTTACCCTCCGCCTCCTTCCTCTGCTCCATGTTTGTTCGCTCCCTGCTCATCTCTGTCTCAGACACCAGGTGAGTTGAAGAGCCACATCAGGGAACTGAACGAGACAGAATCGGTCCTTATTACTAACGTTTCAGCAGGCAGCAAGCTTTAAAGGTCCCTTATTGTGTAAAACGGGATTTCCCTTGCCTCTTTGATTATAGAGGAGTTGGATGTGCTATCGAAACATTGTGAAAGTATTAAAACACTCAGCCGCCAACTAAATCACCACAATCCATATTGGAAAACCGAGCCTCTAAACGAGCCGTTTGGACTTTCATAACTTTGTGGCGTCACAAAGGTTCGCCCATTATCATTTTTGTAAGTAATAATAGGCTAACTAAGTGGGGGGTTTTTTCAAAGCAGTTGCGCGGTTGTCATTGTTAATTTACCACTGTCGCTGCCGGGCTGCGGTGTCTCACATTTCACTCTTGAAACGATTAACCAATCAGAACAGAGGGATTGTTAATATTAATGAGCCTTAAAGACACAGCAATAGAAACAGCCTGTTCTTGGCAAGGCTCAGAGAGATGCTGGAAAATGGATTGAGAGTGTTTTTGGTACATGACACCACACAAACTGCTTTTAATGGACCTCAAGACATAAAATAAAACACTGGAAAGTGTAGAATATGGGACCTTTAATCAGGGTGTTTAAAAAGATGCATCTGAAGTGATTATCAAATGCAAGAATGCCAAGTCGCTACTTGTGTTCTTGTGGAGAACGATCTTCCCAAGTTGTCTTGGAGAGAACAAACTTTTCAAGAAACGAGTCTTTACAGTTAATAATAGATAATCTGTATGTTTGACATTGTGTGATCAGTTGAAACACACCGCTTTTTATTTTCCAAACTGATTCAACCAGCTGTGTACTGTAGACTAGCACTGTTTGCTATAATGTGTCGTTCTTGCAATGAATTTCCATGTTCTTTTGTTTTGGAATTGTAGTTTGGCTGTTAGATATTATTTCAAATTCATCATGGAGGACACAAGAACGAGTATTGAGAAAGGTTAACACAGTTAAAAAGTAATTGCCTTAGTCATGTGACAATTAATTAAACAACTACTTAGTTGTTTAATTAACTATACTAAATACTACTTAACCTTTGATAATGTCAGAGTGACTCCACACAATACTGCTAGAAGTCAGGCTTCATGTGACTCGGCAAATCAAGACACCAGCTAAAAAAATTGAGAAAAATGTGGAGTTTCCTGTTTGTCTATGAAAATATGCAGAGTCATTCCAGCCTACCGAACTTGTGTGTTTTTGTTTTTTTTTTCCCATGTGTGCTCTCGTGGCCTCAGAGAGGAAAATGAACCCAAAGAGGAGGAAATGGAAAGTGAGGAAGTGGAATCTGAGGGGGAACTGGAGCCCAGTGCCTCGAGGCAGGAGCAGGCGTCTTCGTCTCTGAAGGCCGAGGCTCCAGAGTCCGCAGCTCTGACAAAAGCCCAGGTTAGGGAACTGAGGAGGGTGAAGAAACTGGACCACAGCTGGCTCAGCAGCCTCCTGGACTCCTAAACATGACCATGCACAAAGACAGATACATGCATAGATACACACACACACACACACACACACATGCACTCACACATGTGCAATCACTTTTCTATACAGTGAAATGTAATAAACAGATTTAAGTGTTTAATTACGCTGTGTCAAGGTTGTTGATTTTGTTCTACACAGGGTTTGGGGTCAATTCATGAATCAACTGAGGAATTGGAATTGGAATGTGAAAAAACATACAAGAAACAGAATTGGAAGTGAACTGCAATTTCAAGAAGTTGAATTTAATTCAATGTAATTCTGTGAAATTCCAAGATTTTAGTTTTTCTTAATATATCTATCTGAGATTACACATGTTATATTTTATCAATATTGAATATTATAAAATGTTTAAGGAACTTTTCAGGTGGTATTTGATGTATAGCATGTAATTATAATGCATACATTATGATTGAATGAGTTTGAGTTGTTTAACTCTTTTATTTGATTCATAGTGTTTGGTTTAGAATGTTTAACAAGTCAAGACAAACTCTCTTAGAATTGGAATTTAATGGAATTTAATTGAATTCTGTTTCTTGTCATTTCATTTCAATTCACATTCTGTTTCCATAGAACCGGGTGACATTTACATTCCAGTTCCAACTCCAGGAATTGAATTGGAATTTACCATGCATTCTCAATCCAATTCATGAATGGCCCCGACCCTGGTTCTACAGGTGGATAATTATCTCGTTCACCTTTTTACATAACTTCCTATCTTCCAGAGTTCAAACTTGCCTTTTTCCATTGCCAGTATTGAATGATGTAATCCAGTATATTGGCTCAGGAGTGAAGGCTATAAATCTGGATATGAAAACACGCTGAGTCATTATCATTTTCCGCATTATAATTGTGTTGTATAAACAGGTGAACTGTGACACATATATAGTAAACTCATTGCCTTCAACAGGGATTAGGATTAACAATGAATCCGGATAACAGTGAGTGAAACAAATATGCAGCGATGACATACTGTTGGTCTTGATGGCAACACTGCCCATCTACATTGCCTCAAAATCAACAAGTAATCAGAAAAAAAACGAAAACATAATATGAACTTCTGCATTTTCCAAATCGTAGAGGCTGCAATTAATTAAGAGAAAGAGGCATCCAAAATTGATTTTTGAACAAGGTGTTTTAGAGCTGCAGGTAATCTTTGATCCATGAATCAACTACAATATTGGTGAAAACCTTTCATCATCAGACATGGTTTTTTTTTCCTTAAACAATTTTAATGTTCTAAAAAATGTATGACAAGAGAACCTTGATGTGAATCGCAGTTTAAATCGCAATTGTAATATTCTGTCAAATAATAGCAATCAGATTTTTTTTTTGTCAGTATCTTTCAGCCCTGCTCAAAATGTTGCACATGAAATTTGAAATTGCAGTAATGGTTTGCTTTCTTGGAAACTACAATAATACTTCAACAATAAAACGGTTATACCTTTCCTATGAATCTAAGACTGAATCAGCATGTAATTAGTACTGTGAAGTGTGCAGAATGCAGCATAGTCTTGAGTAACGGAGCTTGAAGCCCTTAGTAAGCAGCCTTTTTAAAGAGAGAGTCACGTTTTGTTCCCAGCATTGGATAAGTGAGTGTCCTTCCCTCTCAGCATTTTTCACTTCCTTTCTGAATCAAGCCAGAACTCCCACAACCCAGAACCATTATGTTGCCCTTTCAAGATCTCTGTTTTTAACAGACATCGAGATTTTACCAAAGCGCTTTGCGAACTTGCGCTGCCAGGTGATCAAACTGGGTCACCCTCCAAACCCTTATCGAGTCGTAAGCTGTTTATCGTCAACTTTTATTGACTTAATATCAGCTGGGACTGTAAAGCTGATCCTATAAATCTGAAAGGAAAAAAAAATTACACAATAGAATTTGTTAAAAATGAGATCAGTTGGCAGATTTCAAGTCATTTTACTGTTGTTTTTGCCCACTGAAGTACAGTATTGTGTACTATGTGTTCTGTGTTGTGAGTTGTACAGGTGTAAAATCGTTATCTTCCATATCACCAGAATGCGTCCAGTCTACAGCGTCGCAGTAAATGGTAAACTTTGCTCTTTCTTTTCTGGCGAACAGCAGTTGCATTGATTGAAATGTTTCAATTTAGAAACTACTGTTATGCCTGTAGTTCAGTGCTTGCAACCAGAAAGGGAGTCCGATTAATTCGATTTTTTTTTATCCACACCCTGGAAACCAGAAGAAGTTGATGCCTGTTGAAGGTATCAGGTATCTAGTCCCATGTGTACTGTGTCCGCTGCTGCCATGCTACCCTTGAGCAAGGCACCCAACCCCAGGCTGCAGCGACAGACGGTCCTGTGCTCTGACCTTAAAGGGTAACTTCGGTATTTTTCAACCTGGACCCTATTTTCCCAACTGCGGGTGTCTAAGTAACTAATGGGAACAACAATTTTTGAAATTGGTCCAGTATTGAGCGAGATCGCTTCAGCCGGCAGCCGCGAAACAGACTGCAATGTAATCCAACGGGGCAAATGCGCACCGTCAATGTACGTCCACTAAAAATGCTTGTTTTTGCCACTGACTGGCTCAGATTGTTATTATAAGAGTCTGACACAATATGGAAAGGACCCTATACAGAAATGAAATGTACTTCCTTACCTTTAGCTTGATCCTGTCCCGCGAGAGCTTAGTTGTTGCAGGAAGTCACCTGTGGAAACGCGAGTGAGCGTTGGAGAGAGGAGTGCCGGGAGGAGTTTGTTGTGTTGGAGTACAGAGATCGTAGCTTAGCGTTATCTAAAAGATTTTCTAAGTCATGGCTGAATATTTACCTGATTTCGACAACGTGGAAGAGGCCTTTGAATTCGATGGCCGCCCGAGTATACGGATGAAGAGCTCCTACAAATTGAAGAGCGGACGAGGAGAGAGAGAGAGGGGCAACAGGCAGAGGAGGGTGAACCAGCTGCTGCAAGGCCGCAAAGCTCGGGAGACTGGTGGTGTTCCTGTGGGTGCTGTGACCCGATGCCCACAGAGGAAGAATGCCTATGTTGTAAGGAGTGGGACCTGCTGCCTGATATTGGTGGTCTTGATGTGTCCATGGATGAGACCTCGGACACTACACAACTCTGTGTCACCACGTCTGAGGATTTCCCCCCTCTGATCAACAGGGCTGTACTGGAGACATTCTTTCATGTGCCCGAAATAAACTGGAAGAGCCAGCCAAGACCACAGGGACCAAATGGGCAACTATCCATCGAGTGAGTATCTAACATGATAACTAACTAACATGTTTACATGCATGTAATTTCTTTACCTAGATATGTCTCTGATTGATGAGTAATTACTGTTGCATAATTTAGTTTGGCTTCATACATTTCACAAACCAACTTGACCCTTTCCTCCAGCCACTACAGACTTGTGGCCTACCGTGTGGTGCTGGAGTGGGTGCTCAAAGGAGAGCGCCTTGGTCGTGGTAATAGAAGAGTATTGCCAAGCTGCATCGTCGCTGCCATCAGAAGCAAGTCCCCCTCCCCCACCGGCACTTACATTGGATTCAAGGAGGCAGAGGACATGTTCAGAATTCTGTGATACAATTCTGTATACACACCTATCCTACGAGTGACTCTTCAAAAACTGTACTTTTGACTGTACTGCTGAGCAGTCTGTTGAACCTGTTCCATCCTTTATAATAATAGCAGGACATCTGTTTGTCTTCCATTTCAAATCTTTGAATACAGTCACTGTAAAAGCAAATAACAGTCCCCTAACTGAGTTACATTAGGTTCAAGGAGGCAGAAGACATCCTCAGAATCCTTGTTTATAATACTGTAACATTCCATCATTTACAACAATAATAATAATAATAATAATAACAATAGCACACCTGTGTTTCTGTCTCTTTATTTCAACTGTCTGAATGCAATCACTTTTATAAAAACAAACTATATACAATTACTGTCTTATAAAAAAAGAATGTATAGAAGAAACTTAGATACACTCATAGAGGCAATTTGTCATGCAGTACAATCAGACAAAAATAAGACAAAAATCTAAATTTTTCGGGATTCTCTTTTGCGGTGTTCTAGTCTATTTAAATGAAGTCTGTACAACAGAGGTTAAATACGTTTGAAAATCACTTCACAGTTTTGGTGTTGAGGCTCTCTGTGTGAAGGTAGGATTTGAAACTTGGATTTTCTGTTCAACTGGATCATCCCTCACTAACAAGCAAGTTTAATCCGTCTGTGCTGTACCACTCAGATTGACCAAAACATCATGAATCGGTGTTGTCAATAATAATTCGGCAAGGTACAGGTGAACCCAGTGTTTCCTACAGTTCACTGATGGCACCTAAAGCTGTTTGCTTAATATTTCTGATGTGTGAACTTGAGCAATGTTTTAGCTTGGCACAATTGATTTTCGCTATCAGCATTTGGTATCAGCTGTCACCTTTGAAATTACAGTTAAAGAGACTGTTCCTGGAAACTTCAGCTTCCACAAACCTATTAAACTTTCCCTGTCAATACAAGGCCTTGAAGGGAGAAACTACACAACTGGTATTACAGTGTGTGCAAAATTTGATTTGATTGAACATTTAAAAAAGTCTATTTCTTAATGAGCATTCATTCAACAGTTACTTGAGATCATGTGCATGAATAGGATCTTATCTCCTCTGCACACTTATCTTGCGTCCTAGTTCCTTTTTGTAGACGTTGGACTTCTTCAACTAGGCAGCCTTTTCCCTCTCACATGTGTGTAGTTCCTCAAGATGAGGAGGGGCTTGAATAATGGCTTTGAATGTTTTTTTTCAAGGTTGATTAATGCTAGACAGTGCTTCCCCTGGCTAGATAGAGCTGTGTTGAGCCTTATACTCCCACACCAAGCTGCTACATGAGGAACTCTGCCTTCATCATAAAAAGAAAACTCGTGCAGAGAGTACAGCTAGTACAGATACAAACAGGAACTGTATCATCAACATTTGTCTCGCAGCTCAGAACATTTTGCCAAATGTGCAGAATCTCATGAGAGTCTGCATAATAAAAAGGAAAGACAATGTTGGCATTATTCAGTTCAGTGCAACTTTATTTGTTCCATATGGAGCAATTCAAAGGACGCAATTTCAGGTACAAACAATCATTAAAAACAAAAATAGAATGCACATATTGCATAACAAAGAGGGACAGGATAGTTTACTAAATTAACAGTTCTCCATTTGCATATTTGCGCTATTAAACTGCACAGTGCTGGCAGAGTTCAGCAGTCAAATGCATAAAGCTGAAATTATAATAGTTTATAGTTGTCCAGTTTTGGAAACCTCACATTCTTACTTAAAATTTGTATTCCTTCTGGTAAAAAGGTATTTTTTTCTTTGATTTGTCTTAACACTGGGGAACCAGAAAGAGCCTACATGATGGCAGCAGGCTGAATTCATTGTGTGGCATATATGACTTGTAATCTAATATTGTCTGGGCCTTTGGTTATTATTATACAACATGGAATTAGAAGGAGGGAAGGAAGGAAGGAAAGGAGGCGGCTGTGAAAACGTGATGTGTCATATTTCTGTGAGTTCTGATGCAGCGATCGGACCATTTGGCAAGCAACAGCCACCCACAATGTTGTGATTTAAAGAAGATACAGCTATTGTATTCATTAGTAGTTTTGTTTGGCAGTGCGTTTGTATTTGGCATTATGTGAACCTCTGAAAGTGATACTTCTTCATGCATTAAAGCTTCCAATAAATTGCCGTACTGTATCAGCTGTATTAACAAATAAAATGCTTTGTATAAACAGAGTAAGTAGTAAAATGCATCAGCACAAAGAGTAATAATAATCATGAGTGTCGGGGGAGTCAGGCAGCAGTGACGTAAAAACCACGAGACCGAGCCAAGGCTCGCCGCTCGGCCGCTAAAAAGTCTTCTGTCAGTCCTGCCGTGCAAAACCAGGTCACTCTTTGTCTTTTCCCCAAGCATGCAAGTCCAGATCATCCAGCTCAGCTTAAAGTCAGTCCGTTTAACACTGGCCGCTTGAGAAAAAGGGATTCTGGGGGGAAATTACCAGCTGACCCCGCTGTGGTATGCGACCTCACACGGCAGCAGCCAGGCCCGAGGCTAAGAAACCCTCAGATTAGGCTGCTCAGAGAGCTCCTCACCTGTTATTCTATTACACTGCGTTAAAAAAAAATTAATACTGAGACAGACGATTGATAAGGTTTTCTTTATTTACGAGACCTCATGCAATACAAGCTGTATCCATGTCCTCATATTCAATGGAGTGCGATTGTTACATACAAATGAATTTGACTCTTCCAACGCTACAAGCTTTGATTACTCAATGATTTAATGCTTTTGTATATTGGACTAGTAAATTATACAATAACACTGGCGATATATATATATATATATTCTCCAATTTAAGCAGTATGATACATAGGCGTTTTGTTCTCAAGTGAAAAGCCTTTTGAAAGAGGATTTGTACACAGGAGGCAGAGAAAATTTCACAAATCTTTCAGAAAACCTCAATTTGACACAAACTGTTAACACTAGGTATATAAAAACAGATGTAAAAAAAAAAGTCAACATTTCCAGACAACAGCATAATGTGACAACAGCATACACACAATTGTTGTTTTTTTTTACATTTTCCAATAGCATTTTTAGTTGTTTATCTTGATTGACAGCTTATGTTATTTACATTAAAAAATATATAGTATATGGCCATGTGTGATATTCCTGAATCAGCAATCCAACTAATGAGAGATGTGTGGTTTTTGTTCAGATGTCCAGACTGCTGGTGAGTCAGCACACCTGCAGACGGCTCAGACTCGACACCGTCCTCCAAGAGGTTTAACGGTAACCCTCGGCTGAAAAACGGCCTACTGTTCTCTACATCTGGTGCGGCTACTTGTGTTTCCAACCCAAATATTTTTGCTCCTAGTCGGCAAAACTTTGGCTTAGACTGGCTGTGGTTTTCGTGGGTGGGGTGTGCGAATAATAACCGTTCTGTTGTAGCCAATCCTGTGTGTGCGTGTAACAGCTGTCAAGGCTAGTTTGGAATAAGGCGTCAGAAACCATTGAAGTGGTACTTTAAGGTCAGAGGTGGAAAGGTGGATAGTTAATAGTTACTGTGCTTGAGTAGATTTTAAAAAATAATACTAGTTTTCCAAATGGTTGTACGTTTACATCTGATTGTTCTTTTAATTTATGCCTACTTTTACTTGGGTACGTTTTTCTAGACATATAAAAACTTATTCTGGACTTTTACATCCCATATCCCCAAATTTGGGTTGATCATGTCACATCAGATTATTTGCAAGGACTAAGCCAATGTTTAAGATGTTAATTTTGGGAAGAGCATAGTACATGCAAAAGCAATCTCTTTTATTTTTAGTGAGATACTCTTTTACTTAATTTTCTAGACGAAGTACTTTAACTCCAAAGGGGTAAAATTTAACTCAAGTGGCAGCACTTTCACTTGAGTAAAATGTTTCAGTGCTTTCCACCTCTGTTCAAGTTACAGCATTAAGAACAAAAACCCTAATTCAGTTTAAGGTCCATGGTTTGTTGGCAGTCAGAAGCGGTAAACTGAGATGGGGTGAAGGTTGCTGACTGGGCTCCCTGGCTGGTCGCTCAAGAGGAAATGGGGTGTCTGAGGTAAACTTGGGACGTTTTCAAAGTTATTCACAGGAGAAGAGCTGGTACAGTTGTTGCTGAGCGTTGTGATATGTGCCTGTTTGAACCACAATCCCCCCGCAAATGACCAGACTGGAAGAGAGCCTGAAACTGGGGGAACGCGATTGTGCATGGGACGGGGGGGGGGGGGTACGGCCAGGATTTCAGCCTTGTGCAAAAATATTGATGAAATTCCTGATCATCTATTAGGTTTAATGACAGATGTCAATCAATCTTAAAGTGCCTGTGTAACAACAATCATGATTGAAAATCACCTTGGAGAACTCGAACATAAAAATCAAATGGTGAAAAAACGACACTGTCACAATGTAAACTACCGGTCAAACGAAATTTAAGTACAATCTCAAAGTGGGTTAGAAATATTTAGGTGTACTCGGGGAGTATGAAAGCATTAGTGAACCTATACCACTACTGTCACCTGACATAAAAAATATATATTTGGAATGCTTCCGACAGATTTTCCCTCACTTCCTTTTATGCAGTATAAGAACTTCCACTTTGGTAATTTAGAGTTATTGACGAGGGTGCATAGGATTTTTTTCTTTTGTTTGCTATGGCACAACCGCTAGCGCGAAAGACAATACTGATGATACATTTCTTATAAAAACCACCGTTTGCGTTTCCTGAATAAATAATTTGCATAACCCTTATAACCATGTATTAAAGAGACTTGATCCCAGTTTTGTGTTTGGCTAAATAAGCAAGAGTGTCTTTACCCCTGGAGGAGGAAGAGGTCACTTGCTCGTTTGTCTAAGCTGACGAAACTAAGGACAGGCTATTAGAGAAACAGCTAGCAGAAATGGCAACAGCACCAATGAAGTCACTGAGAAACAAACAAGTTAAATGTCAAAACAATGAGGAGCGTTCTGCCTGTCAGGATCCGGGACGGTTTTGTCCCTTCACTCGAGCCGCAGAGCGTGCTTGAGGAGCCAAAAGCAGCTGTCCCTGCAAGATTTCTCCCTCATTTTGCCCTTTTGTTAGCTGAAGCACCTTGTGATAAACCTTTACAGCTAGATCAAGGCTGTTAGGAGGAGAAGGATATTTATTTTACAGTGCCTTATCCCCTGATTTCTTTCATTGTGGGCCAGGACCCAAAAACACTGTCGCAGGCCTACAGCCGATGGATCCTCTCATGACAGTACTTCTGTTTTAAAGAGCCTGGACCCGAGGGTGAGAGGCTAAACATCTCATCTGGCTCCCAGGCTGAAAACGAAACCCTGCTTTATCCAAACTGGTTAAGGCAGGGTTTTACGAGGGATTAGTTTTCTGTGACTGCAGGCGTACTACTCACATCCCTCTGCTAATGGTTAATGCTATATCAACGGCTACACGCAGCACATGCTAGGTTTCCATTCTGAGAACTTCTGTTAGCATCAGCGTCCTGGCAGCTACAAGCAAGCATGTTAGTTGGATAAATAGGAGCAGGGGAGCGGAGAGGCTTTAGAAATATGTACCCGGGGACACAGTCTCTTTAATGGGGTTAGACGGTGGTAGGAAGTGAGGGGCTGTCCACCGCCTCGGCCTTCTGCTCCGGCGAGCAGCAGAGGAAGAGGCGGCTGCCAAGGCTCTTGAGAGCAAACCGGAAGTACATGATGTGACCCATGGCCACGAAGGAGACGGAGATGATGACCAGCAGGCCAAAGGCTTCGGGGTTGGGAGCCAGAATCACCATGATGAAGTGCAGCAGGTCTAAGAGGTAGTTCATGGAGTTCTGGACGCCGTTGATCACCCCCCGCTCCGACTCGATCACATTCTCTTGGATGAGCTGGGTCACTGTCAGGTCGAAGGACCACAGGCCTTGAGGGGAAAGAGAGAGAGGGAGAGAGAAATCAACAGTCATTCGTAACGTATTTTTACAGCCACATTTAAAATGCCTGTAGAAGACAATCATGGCTGTGGCTGTAGTTATCAGGCAATATTATTGGCATCAAAGGTTGCCAGTATTGCTCAGATATGCGTGGCAGATCCGGAGAGGCCTTCCGCTTAATGCCGGAGATGAGTGTAAAAGTTCAACCTGTGGACCTGCTTTTACTCGCCTGAGTCAACTTTAGGAAGTCATAATTTGAAAAAATAGCCTTTTACAACCTTCCAAAAGAAAATTCAGTATACCAACAAAGCCTGGATACACCCCACCCAAAAAAATAAAGGAATATCCTCAGGCAAAATTTGAACCGTTTATCCCAGTGCTACATACTGAGAGACATTTTTCTATAGCGTAAATCAAGCCGTCTTTAACTGCTACTCACCAACTCTAGCAGCAATGACTCCAGCAAACAGCAGACTGACGGACATGTAGGACTGCAGGGGCGGCAGCTCCTGGGCCGGTGCAGCGGTGGCGTTCACAGACAAGCTGTCGCTCGTCAGCACGCTGGTCAGGCTGTGGTCGGCCTCGGGCAGCGGGCTCTGGTCTCCGATCAGGTGGGTGTAGATGTCCTGGAAGGGCGAGACGCTGAGGTCGAAGGGGCTTCCGGGGGCGAAGACGGACGCCACGCACAGCATGAGGCAGGACAGCTGGGCCACGCCCGAGATGAAGCCCGTGCGAATCAGGCCGCACTTCTTGCGAACCCAGGTGAAGGCGACGGTGCCGCAGATGCCCGAGACGGCCGAGGCGCCCATCAGCAGGCTGAGCACCGAGCCGTTGAGGCCCTGCGTGTAGGCGTAGCCCGTGGTGATGCAGTCGAAGCCCAGCACCGTCATGTAAAGGAAGGCCAGGGACATGCCGGCGAAGAAGATGTTCTGGTTGTAGTAGGCCACCCACCCGGCCTTGAAGGTGCGCACAGGTTCGGCCACCTGGTAGCAGCAGCCGCTCTGCTTGGGAGAGTCGGGCTTGGCCACCACCGAGGTTTCATTCATCAGCGGCTGGGACGACTCCTCAGGACTCTGGCCGTTCTCCAACTCTGCAAAAGGGCAGAAGGAGGAAAAACGAGGTTAGGATTCTGTCAGGACCGTCGCAACGGGCAGAGCACCAAGCTCCATGAACCAAACACTCAATTTGTAAAGTTTGACCGTAAGAAATTTCTACCAGGATTTTTGTTTTTGCTCTGAACTCTCAAATAGTCTAAAAGAAATCATCACAGTTCTTAGCTATTTGGAGAGAGTTTTTAGGAAGGACCTAGGTAGGATAAGCATGAACTGGCCTGCTACCTCTCTGGGTGCTGAGCTGTTTGAGCTCCTGGTCCTGCTCCTTCTGACCCGCTTTCACCGCCAGCGCCGGAGTCTTCTGGTAGACCTTCCACAGCAGAGCGTACTCCAGACACATGGAGCACAGGTTCCAGCCCGAGATAAAGCCGCAGCCAATGAAGTGGGAGCCAAAGGACATAATCTGTCCCACCAGCATGGGAGCCAGGATGTTGGTCAGCTGGTCTATGATCCTCACTGTGGCGTTCATGTCTGTTTGACAGAAGGTAGAGTACAGTGTATTAAGTTTAACGCTGATAGATGTCAATTTACATTTATCAACCTCATGTGATGAAAAAAGAACAAAACAAAAAAATAAATGCACATTAAAGCACAAAACCAGTATAACACTATAATCCTCTTATTTTGATAGTTTTTACAGTAATTCTTATGTCAGCAGGTTTTATTAGTTCCATGAATTATGCTAATATCACAGCAGATTGATAAAGGTCATCGAGTTCATAGACTCCACACAGCCAGTTATTGACTAACCTTATTGGCTTGTGAATACATTTATAAGAGATAACTGCTGGGAATTCTTGTTTTTTTTCCGCTGTGTGAGAAAATCTGCTCAGCGGACTTTATCAACCAGGATGAACTTGTGAGGCCATAAAAAAAACAAAACGTCAAAACGAGAGTGATTCAGCGTTCAAAGTTTGCCCCACTGAACAGAGCTGATAACCGGTCATGTGAGGCCTAAATCGATTAGGAGCTGGTAGCTGCTGTTGGGTCACTGACCTGCCAACTTGCTGCTGTCCTGCCCAGCCACAACCACCACCCAGTCCCTCTGGATGGTGATGGATGTAGCCGTACTGGCCAAGTTGGCTATGTTGGCGATGGTGATCACCATAATGTAGCAGGTCGTCTGCAAAACAAAATCATTTTCTCCCTCAGTTTGATGATTTGCATGTTAAATCTATTAATGAAGACTTTGTAAAGTAATCTTAAGCTACTAGTGTGATTTTTACATTCAAATGTAATTGTTAAATTGAAATTGTCTCAATTTTGTATCAATAAACATGAATGTATAAACACATGCTATATACACTCATACATTACACATTACATATCGTCCCTGTCAGGTGAAAACCTTGCATCTCCAATTTTGGTGATTTTCATGTGTAAATTTTGAATTAAAAGATCACATGTTTCTCTGTGGGTTGAGAAAATTCTTGAACTTTGTCTGTTTCCCATTCAAACCCTATAGAATAACAAAAATGCATTGTCAACAATCTAAAAATAAGGCTGTTTTTCTCAGTTCCTGAAAAATTAACATTCTGGAGAAACAAGGTCAACACCTGACAGCGACGATATGCAAAATATATATTAACTAAATACAATGATCCAGCACTACAATAACTTCCAAATAAATCAATGTCATTTTATGTAAAAAGAAAAAAAAATCAATGACATTCTATGAAAAAAAACAAATCAACATTCTCTGTGGAAAAATAACTTCTCAAAAGAAGGAACAGTTGTTGATAATATGGTTCGGCATGGAAGCTAATCTAATACGCGACATGTGACTTCAACTGTAGCAGCGGTAAAGAAGTACTGGACGACAGGAAAAAAAAAAGAAAAAGAAAAAAAGCTGAGCATATTTTGTCTAGAAACGGCGAACGCGACAATGCTTGTCAGCCGCGGGCCAGCAGTGACTGTCGAACAAAACTGGCCCGCTACTTTGTTTGCTGGTCTGTATGTTCACTGTAGGGCAGCTGCTCTGTCCACATCTCTCTCTCTCTCTCTCTCTCTCCCTCTCTCTCTCTCCCTCTCTCTCATGTGACAGGCCTAGAAGAACCTGCTGACTACACAGCCGCAAACAAGACACTCAATCTCGTGTTTCACCCCCACCTCCACAAACACTCAAATACCAGCCAAATACCAGCCATCGCTCTCTCCCTCTCTGCTCTCCCTCACATGGCGAAAGTCCCCCTTTCTGCAGAGGACTGCAGAAAGAGGGACTGCAACTCTGCGAGACGTTTTCCCCGACAGAAAGGCTTTTGTGTTTTGCAGATAACCCTGACAGCCTTCCATGACAGATCGAAACCTATCTGCAACCTGGCATCTCCGTTTTCGATCAGCTTTTTGGGACGAAATGCAATCTGACAGGCTGGAAACAGAATCGGGTCCAAATCTTTGTGGTGAGGGAGTTCATCTAAAGCCACATAGCTCAACAAGTGTAAACAAGCCTTTTACTCCTGCTGCCTGTCTTCTTAACAGGCATGGTAATACAGCTTTTGACAATAAAGTGTACGTTTGTGTTAATGTAAGTTAATGTAACAGTCAGAGGTCTTCCACTCCTCTCTCTGATCTGTAAAAGCTGCTCCGGTGGCCATAAAGCGTATTCACGTGGGAGTCCATATCAGCAATGGAAAAACGGCTCTTTCAATCTGGGGTCAGAGTGTTGCACTTGAAGAAAATAGGTAAACGCTTTCACTGCAAATTCCCATGAGATTACAGATGCAGCAGTGGCGAGTGTGTGTGTGAGGGAGAGAGAGAGAGAGAGAGGGAGAGAGAGAGAGGGGATCTTACCAGAATCCATCCATTGTAAAGGCTGGCGAGCTGTCCTTTGAACTGGAAAACAACCATCAGGAGGATCCCACACAAGATGACGCAACAGTTCTGGACAATCAGCGAAGTCTGGGCCACTGGGGGAAAGTGGGAGGACGAGCATTAGGGACAGAAATCTGATCAAAAACAATAGATTTCTGTCCCGAGAAGCTAGTTCATTAGAGCTCTTCCACGAGATGGTTGGACATATTTCACGCTCCCTAATCTAATCTAATACTGTCCTTGCCAAATTCCTCTGGATAAACATTCCACATGAGGTGCATTTAACTGTAATGGTTGGAGAATAAAACAGCAAGTGGTCACTGTACATGTCGAGACTGGATATGACACAACACTACCAGTCAAAAGTCACACGCATTTTTTCTTTATTTTTACTATTTTCCACATTTTAGAATAACAGTTAAGACATCAAAACTATGAAATAACACAAGTGGAATTATGCAGTGACTATAAAAAGTGTTAAACAAATCAAAACTATCTTATATTTTAGATTCTTTAAAGCAGCCGCCCTTTGTCTTTGGAAAGAAATTCATACCTAGGCATCAACTTCACTATTTATATTTGTCTAAGAAACAAATGTCAAGCATTTAAGCATAAGCCTTTAGATCAAAATGGCTTTAAGAGAATGAAAAACATAGTAGGCTACATTCAATCAGGTGTGTCCAAACTTTTGACTCTAGTGTAGTATAGTGTTATGTACGAGTCCAGAAAGTGCTGCATAGACATTTTGGAAAACAACTTCGAGTTTCCACATTCAATATCTCTGTCTGTAAAAGTGTTGTCACTTTACCAGGAGCTCAAGTGACCTCTATCCCCCAAGAAGCACTACAGCTGGCTTTGATTTTGCGTTATTTAATCATTTCGTAGAACCAGGTGCCACCTTTGGCAAAGCGTGTGTGACATCTCGTCTTGGACTCTCCCTTACATCAGTGAATGGGTGTTTACGAGAGAGAGAGACACAGGAACCCTACCTTTGAGTCTAGGGTTTTTGTCCACCCAGTCCCCGATGATGGCCCCCAGCAGCAGCACGGACCCGGCCACCACCAGGCCGTACACGGCCGTGAGCAGCAGGCTGTTCCCGTACAGCTCCACCAGGAACACGGCCACGGCGAAGTTCCACATGCGGTCACCCTGGGAAGTGAAGATACACATATTTAGGTCAGGCTGGTGCTGGAGATTTGGTTAAGAGTGGATGTGTTTTGGGTGCTGCATTAATAGTATAGACCCTATCTGCTTTCAAGGGCTGTTATACAAGAGGGACAACTGATAGACTCTCTTTTCTGTTTAGGATAAAGCCTTAGCCATGGGAGCTATTTGTGGAAATATAGCCTTTGAGAGTGATGCTAGTTATTAGTGAGGGAAAAACATGTCGGGTGTTATAACACATTAATGTTATTTCACCCCTAGTTTGACACGGAAAAGCTAGGTATGAGCATTTACAAATATACAAACGTGTGATGGTCTGTCAATTAAACAGTGTAGAGCCAATGATATTATGTTAATTGTCATTGTAATTAATATTTCACTTACCCATGTTGACAGAGCATGACCCATGTAAATAAGGAATTTTGCTGATGTGAAGAAGTCTCGGACAGACTCTGTAAAGACAAAAATTCAAAGTGTCAAAAAAAAAAAGGTAAAAATATTATATATGTGAGGCTGTATGTCTCCATCTGTTTTGTGCAGAACGTGTTTGCGTGCAAACCACTTCAAAAATGCGCATGCAATACACAATAACCTACCACAGCATGTTTTCCTAGGTCCAGCGTTATCCATTGTAAAGACGTCCAGAAAAAATAACCAGGTCAATATTATTATTTTTTTTAATCTCCCCTTCTTTTGTAAAGGCGGTCGACGCGCGCTAACACTGCATCTATCGGCAACACGCACGGCTTATCTCCCCTATTCTCCTTTCCAAACTTAGCTATCACTGTAGCTGAAGTTGGAAAGAAATGTTTTTTAGCCTTAACGGCCGGTTAGAAGAAACACAAAGCGATAAAAACGTATCCTGTGCCGCCGCTGCTGCAGGTTCGCTCCCGTCTGCACTGCTCCTCTCTGTTTACGTCCCGCCTCGGATATACTCTAGGGGTGCTGCGACGTCACACCCACGTGACCGGTCATTATTTACATTGGGTCGTAAACAAAAACCCTCTCTGCTGCCAAAGGCCTGCACTGCTGCACAAAGGGCAGGTGTAGCTGGTGACAATATTATAAGCTCTTCATCGGTGATCTTTTTGTTTGGGTTTGGCCTTTCATGCTCCACTGCAGCCCCCCCCCTCCTCCTCCTCCTCCTCCTCTTCTTCCTCCAACACACACACACTGCTGCTGTAAATATGGATGTTAGTCACCTGGCCTGGTTGAATAAGAATTCAAACACATAACAGAACGGTCCAGCAAATAAGAAGGTGTGCTACTGTGTGTGTGTGTGTGTTTTTTTTTAATTACAGGAATGATGAGAAGCAATTAAACGCCAATCAATAACTGATAAGAGATGTGTTGTTCTCCAGAGAGATCCTGTCTCATTACATATGTATATAGGTTATGGTGTTCCTGCTCTGCTCCTAACTGTGTTTCCCTAACTTGCGGAAGGGAATATTGTTGAGAGACTGGTTTGTGTGTTTTTGTACTCTCCTACTGGTTACTTACTCTTGCTCCCTTACTCTCTTAGTGGTTTTCTTTACTGATTGAAACAGAATATAGATGTTTACTGCAGCCACCTGTCTCAGTTACAGCAGTTTACGGTCCCTTTCAGTCTGTTGCTGAGTCAAAGTGGTTAAATTAGGTCAGATTTACACAGAAACTGTGTCACTAATTTAAATGCTGCCTATCTGAGGAGGGATTTGATTGGCTGATTCATTTTAGTGCCATGAAGCAAGATGGTCGTTTTTTAGCTCCACCTTTGCTGAATCCTGTAATATAATGTGATAGTTTGATTAAATTAATGTCCTGGTGTAACTTTTACTTTCATATTATATGTGAATGGATTCTGAGAAAATGCAGAAGCAGGAAGAAGGAGTAAATAGAAGAGAGCAAAGAGTTTGCAAAAAGTTAAAGATTAACTGAGCTGCTACATGCGTGTGATGCCACACTACACACTGTGCAAAACTGCCATCGAAATTAAACTCCAACATTTTATCTCAGCAACAAGAAAAACCAAGTCATCCCCTGACCTTGAGGAGCTATTTACCAAGAAAATGTCTGTTGCAATCCCAGCACTGCCATGGACAAAGATAATACAAAGCACACATTTGGATGACTTGCATTTGTCCATGTATGTCAACAGAACAGAATCATAGCTGTAATTGCTAGGTGTGTGGATGAGCGCTCTTTGGCTTGCATCCATAAAAAGTAATAACAAACACCGGCTCACTGATCACTGCCTCATATATTCCATTCAAATTCACATTGTAGCTGGATGTACAGTAGAATATAAAAGGCTATTGTCTGCAGTTTTGTAGCTCCTCAGCCCTCTGAAGACTCACATTTAATGTTTGAAACAGGACTAGTATGTCCCACTCAAGCAGAAGTACTGTTACATTGCTGATATTTTACTTAAGTAGAAGTAAAAGTACTGAAGTAAAAGTAAGACCTACTGAAGTAAAAGTAAAAAAGTAGTTCATTTAAAATTAGAAAAGAGAACATTGTTAGCTGTGATCTTTCACATGCATTTCTAAAAGGACGAGAGGACAGAGTTCAAACTAGATTCCTTCATTGGGAAAATTTGGAAATTACAAAATTAAGTGCACAAACAAAGTAAAAACAAACTCTTCTCTTCTTTGCTGACTGACTGTTTTCAAATTGTGCAAATAGCTCCACAATTTGTCAATTTACGATGGTTCAGTTTCCGATGCTGATGCAGAGCCACAACATCTGTACTCTGTTATGGATGTGATTTAAAATGGAGCAAAGTACAATACTTCAGTAAAAATGTACTTAAGTAAGAGTAAAATTACGGACTTAAATATTCAAGTACAAGTACACAAAAAAGCTACTCAATTACAGTAATGAGAGTAGATGTAATTAGTTACTTCCACCCTTGCATCTAACAATAGACTCAAGTGAAGTGGCTTGGCTTTTAATTTGACTGGTCTTTATTAATAACACGTTAGTTAGTATTCTGTGAGTGTGGTAGCTGGTTTTTTGTTGTTTTCGAGGACGGAACTGTATTGCATTGGTCAGTTGCCTGACAAGCAGCTGGTTTCCTCTCCTTAATTTGATCCAGACCAGTTTCTAGATTTATTCTGTCTTCCACCAAGATTAAGTCTTTTATTTTAGGTGGATCTGAGGTACATAAGAAGGTCTTTTTGGTTCCTTTTGTGCATATTCTCACAGTGAAACTCTACATGCATTCAATGTGCAAGTATAGTACTATACTGCATGCTGATCATTCCAGTTTCTTGATATTATCCCTAGGTAATGTGCCATGAAAGCTTAAGTATGGCAACGCAAATTCACTCAAATCAGTTGCCCCAATCTCCCCAACACACACACACACACACACACACACACACGCACAAACACCAAAAACTTCAGTTGTATCCACCCGAATGAGGACACACGCTGAAACAGAGCCAGCTATTGCTTCATGTGTGATATTTCCATTGCAATCACAGTGATCTAATAAACATTCATTATATCCAATCCTTTTACAACATAATGTGAAATGTGATACCAACTTAGACCCCAAACTTGGATATTTGTTAAGTATCAGTTATACCTTAAGTATACACCCACGGGCTTTAAAGCTTTTGCAACTTTCTTACACCGTTCTAAATACAGTCCATTCTGCTCTAATGCTTACAGATAATGTGCACATAAAAACATTTACTGCTTCAAAATGTACTGAAAAGTCACATGCAGCTGTCATATAACGTATGTTGTATGAAGTGGCATGTCAACTAGTTTTAGAACAAAAATCGTCTCCCATCTTTTGACTTGCAGAGGCAAGACTATCCTCTTTTTTATTTGGATTGAGGATTTGGTTTCTCAGGGATGTGCAGCTATGTCATTGCACAACTCTCTCAAACAATAGTTGGCTTTCCTAACTTGAACTAAAACAGAAGAAAAACCAAATGTGCAGAATGCATTACAATGGGTGTTGTCTGTCTTACTGGATTTTATTTAGTATTGTTCTGTATTGTTTGTGACTCTGTTTTGAAAAGTGCTGCACAAATATAGTTTCTTCTACTTCTTCTTCTGCTGCTGCTGCTGCTTCTTCTTCTTACTGTTATTATTATCATTATTAGTTATAGTAGTGTGTATTGTTTAGTTCTAATGCAGGATTGTACATCTTATTAAAACCTCATTAGCATACAACCTTTAGCTTTTGAGACAACCAGCATTGCATTGAGTGCCAGTATTGTCTATTTTTACCCTGTATGACATAGTTATAGTGTAGTCATTATCCAAATATGATCATTGTATTTTAGTAGCAGTACTGTGTGAATGCACATTCATGTAACATGTTATCTCCCCATTGTGCTCCAAACCCATGCTGTTGATGACATTCAACCTGCAGACAAACACAAGAAGAGATTCTGATTCATTCTTCTCACACATGTGGACGGCAAACACCTAGCTGGATTTTGTAAATTTTTATTTGTACCACAAGCAACAAATACTCTGCCTAGTCTCCCTGCATGAGGGAGCATGTAACTTTGTTTATAAGCACATATTTTGAGCCAAGTGACGACAATAGGCATCTGTAGGCCATTGTGATCTATTCATGGATTACAGAGAGAAGCTCGGCCGTTTGAAAGTCTGCAGCTATTGAGGAGGTAAAAACAGATTACCAGCGGCTCTATTAGTGGGCCGGTGTGTCAGCCGGGCTCAGGTACCTGTCATCAGCGGTCAGACGTGTGCTGTGTCATTTTGTGGTCATGTGACCTGCAGGCATGTCTTCCTGACAGGATCCCTTTTAGCTCCGGCTGTGGAACAACATGTCTGTTTACGTCGGCTAAATTTGTACTTCCAGGACGAAAATACGAGCATGACTTGCCGGTTGCGGCCTCGATCGTCTGATGCTCACAAGCCGCAGCGTGAAGAAGGGATGGGAGGTGGAGGTGGAGGTGGGGGTTGAAATCTAAACCTAAAGCACCATGTGTACCAGGCTGGATCTGATTACTCATGAAGCATCTATTCTTCAGAAGACATGCAGGGCTTCTGTTTTCTGCACGGCTTTTGTTTTGAGCTCTCTCACCCTGCTGCAATAGAGCTAAAAGATGGGCAGTGTGATTCCCCAGTCCAGCTGAACCTCTATTATCTTTGGTTCAGACAATTCAATGAGTGTGACTTTGAATAACTTGTGAGGTCTACCAGAAACTCAAGACACTGGATACAGTCAGAGTTACCACTCCATTTGAGCTACGGGTAACCAAAGAGTCCTTAGAAACAATGATTATAATTATTACCTTTAGCCATTTTTGGAACATAACAGAGTCACTGGCTTATTGTTTCTGTGGCTCCACCACTTTGATGTGTGCCTGACAGCTTTTCCTCAGCCGGCCAGAGAACGATAAACATCAAAGGTCACTGTCTGGCGGTGACCTGGCCATCTTCCCCAAATGACAGTCCTGCTTTCCCGGGAACAAAAAAGTGTAAACACCTGACAGCTGTTTCAGATCAATACTGAAACATCACGGCTCACTGGGCAGCAGACCAACGTGAGACCTCAGACAGGTGTGTTTGTCTGTCACATTACAGAAAGCAGTGTCCGGTAGGTGCTTGACCGCCCCGCTGGACCCACATCAACATTGTGTCATCAGGGGTAATTTCTCTTCTCTTCACCAGTTGTTGACCTCTGTGAGCTGGGTGAATCTCACATGCTCAAAAATATCTCTGTAATTGAAAATGTGAACGCAAAGGAATTATAGTGTGTAGACTGGGAGGCTGAAGGGTAGAGAAGAGGCACTTTGTGACCAGGAAGTCACCGGTTTGATTCCCAACACCAGCTGGGATAATCTGGATGGGGGGAAATGGATTGAGTTTAAGCTTTCTCCTCCCTCAACAACTACTGCAAACATTTCCATTGAGCAATAACCAGCCGCTTCAGTGGGACTGCTCATGAGAAAAGGCAAGGAATCTGCACACTACTTGAAATCAAAAAGGCTAAAAAGTATTTTCACACCATTCTCTGCTCACCAAAATGTGCAAAAAGTGCAGAAGTGCAGATAAATGTTTCGATACTACATCTTCATCAGTGTCTTACCAGATCCAATATCAGAACCCATTATATAGGTAAAAGACAGTCACATGACACATAGCCACACCTTGTGAATTATTATCCAGGTTCTATATTACAAAGAGGATATATAGCATACAAAACAAATACATGAGAAGTGTCTTCTTCATAACAAAATATCTTCTCTATAGGCAATCTCCTTGATTATATAGTAGTATTAGTGGTATTAAGACAAAAGTATGCATAGAATAATCCTTAAATGTACAAGTAGAGATACATAGATTATAAAAAAAGGCATTGAAGGGACAATTCTTTATTCAATCCCTGATGTTGTAAAGTCTTTAGATAAAAAAAATACAGCAGTTCAACCAGGTAGAAACAAACAACAACCACTATCGCCACAAGAGGGAATATTTAATTATATGTAAGTGATTTTTCAGTCTATCTCGTCATCTGACTTGAGTTTCCACTTTGGTAGGGGAACAGTAGAGTTCTTGTTTTCACAACTCGAAGGGAAAACCAGCCGATGCCTCTGCAATTATATTTTTGTGTGAAATGCGAAGCAAAAAATTGGAAATCAGTCTTTAAATTTCCTCCAGTGATATGTCAGCAGGGGTTGTGCATTGATACAGACTTACTGAGGTCATCTGGTCTAAAGCTATCTAAATATTCAATATGGCATGACACCATATTTGACCTTTGACCCCTAGAAAATTAAACTGATGATTAAGGAGGTCATTTCTGAGTTTTTATTTGATCTCTTCCCTTTTCCCACAAGAGGCCTCTTTCCAGGCTGTCCATGTAAATAAGAATTTGTACTTACAGTAAGTGACCTGCCTGGTAAAATAAAGGTAAAATAAATAAAATAAAATAAAATACAAAAGTGCATTCAGAGTTACAGAGCTTGATTTGGTCGATATAAAGAAGCAGGTTTTACTCTGCAAGATAAAATATGATTAAATGGATTTCATTACTGAGTGAAGTTTCAGAGAGATTTCAGGGATTTTAGATAGTTGAAGACTAATTTAATTGTTTAATTGTTAGGGAGGAAAGGAGAGAGGGGAGCGAGGTGAAAGTTTAGGGCTGATAAAGGGATTTTGTGTGTAAGTGTCCACACACACACAATCCTACAATTAAAGCATGGCTGACATAAGGAGGGTGGATTAAGAACAATTTATCTGAAGAAATACATGAATCTAACTCTGTATCTTCTTTTAAGAGGCAACTGAAAACTCACTTTTATAGACTTGCATCCATTTGTTTTATGTTATGATTGTATTGTTGTTTAGTATTGCATTGAAATTAGGCAGTCGTCATTTGTCCGTATGTTTGCTGCACCTTGTAACTTTCCCAATGTAAGTCTTATATGTGAATGTGTGTTTTTTTTATTCCTTTAATTGAGCAACATGTTGTACCTGTGTAAGAAAAGTGCCATAGCAATACCGTTTATCGTCATTATTATTAAGTGTAAATGGCAGATGGTGTTTTTATGAATTGCTCAGAGATAAAAGTTTGCCAACTCAAGTGAAGTAGGCGTAAAGAAAGTAAAGAAAAAATTGCTCGTGTGTAAAAAAGTGAGAAATAGCGTCACTTTTACCAGTAGGGGGCAGCAAAAGAAAAACTCAAATGCTCACTGGACCCGGAAGTACATTATTCACCCAGCATGTGTTTATGGTTTACTTCTGAGCTGGTTCAGTTTGGTTAGTTTCAACTAGATTTATACAAGCTGTAATTTGTGTTTGTCAACGTAAACCTTTTTACCAAAAATGTCTTCTAAAACCCGAGATAACGAAAATAGTTTTGAAGGACAGTCAACGATCAAGGAGGAATTAAACAAAAAGGTAACGTTAGCCAAACATTGTAGCTAACAAATGTTAGCTAGATAACAGCTATATTTATAATGTGTTTTTATCTCTGATGAAGTGAACAATAAGTGGATTCGTTTTGGTTCACAATTTGACTATTTTTGAGTACAGACTCTTATAGGAACTATATAAACTATATAAATAATCTGTTAGCAACTTTAATTTGATGCCAAAGAAGTTATCATTTTACCAAATCTGTGAAATTGTTTGTTGCTACAGATCAAGGAGCAGAAGGTTGTAGTGGACGAGCTGTCCAATCTGAGGAAAAACAGGGTGAGTAGCCTTGTGTTGAAGGAAATATAGCCAAAGTCTGACTGGTGTTAAATGTATTTAGGATGTTATTGTGCTTTGATGACTAGGAAAATAAACTTTATAATAGCAAGTTACAAAGTGATTCACAAAAAGAAGGCAGTAACAAAAGACAGCAAATACAACACATAATAGCATGAAAGATTAAAAGTAAAGGAACCAGGAGTTTAAGTTGTCTTTTTTACTTTAATGCATGTTACACCTTTAATTTTTTCAGAAAGTCTTCGTCCAGCAGCGCAACAGTAACATTTTCTTCCTGGCAGACAGAGGACAGACACTTAGTTCATGCAAAAGTAAGTTGAAAACCCAAACCTAGAGTAAAGGACGATAATTTTAATGGTTTAACTAAATGATAAAGGCATATAGTAACATGTGAAACTCTCTGTCCACAGAGGATTTGGACAACATGAAAAGGGAACTGCAGGACATGTAAAGCTGACACTATCTGCGAGACGTTCACCACAGCCATGTGTGGAATATTCTGTCTGCTGAGGCTGTCGGCCCCTCAGCCTGAGCCGGACAAAACCGTCTATGAACATTTGAAAAGAAGAGGACCCAACTCAAGTCAGGACCTCACCGTCACAGGCACCAATCTCTGCTATCGATGTGTATTCTCGGCCCACGTGCTTCACATGAGGGGCGTCCTGACCCCGCAGCCGGTCCGGGACGGCACCGGAAACGTCCTGGTGTGGAACGGGGAGGTTTTCGGAGGTTTGCCGGTGACGCCGGAGGAGAACGACACCGCCGTCCTCTCTCGGCAGCTGTCCGCCTGCAGCAAACCTGCAGAGATCCTGTCCGTCCTGTCCGCTATCCGGGGACCGTGGGCGTTCGTTTACTACCAGCAGGCCAGAGACTTCCTCTGGTTTGGCAGAGACTTCTTCGGCAGGCGGAGTTTGCTTTGGAAATCTGAGGCGGAGGGGAACACCTTGACTCTGACGTCTGTGGCCGCCTGTGCTTCTGGACTGGATCAGTCCGTGTGGCAAGAAGTCCCAGCAGTCGGTGTGTACAGGATTGATCTGAAAGCGGCTGCAGAAACCGGCTCAGTCACCTTTGAGGTTTATCCTTGGGCTCATGTGGGAGATGACCTCTTCTCTAGCTGCAGTGAAGCAAAGTGGGAGTCTCTTCCTAGAAGCTGCACTGCGGTGATGAACCAATCAGGCCTTGTCCTCACCTCACCTGTGTGCCCACTTAATATGTCGATCCCTCAGTTATTAAATGAGACAGAACTTCATCCGAATTCACATCCATCTGTTGACGATCTGGAGCAGTTGCTGGCGTGCAGGGAGCAAAACAAAGAGGTGAACAGTCTTGTCGATGTGCTCAGTGAGGCAGTACGGCGACGCGTTCAGTGTCTCCCTTTAGGAGTGCAAGATGATTCAGCACCTGCTAATGACCAAGCTGCTATTGCCATACTTTTCTCAGGAGGCATTGATTCAATGATTCTGGCTGCCTTGGCTGACCGTCACATACCTGCTCATCAGCCAATAGACCTTCTCAATGTAGCATTTAAACTGCAGGACCCAAAGACACAGAAAGAGTCCACAAAGAAACCGAAAAAGCACAAAAATAAGCCCACGGATTCTACGACTGTTCGAGCCGATTCCCAAACATCCGGCCCCTTTGATGTCCCAGACAGGATTACAGGAAAAGCCGGTCTCAAGGAATTACAGGACTTGAATCCCGAGAGAAGCTGGAATTTTGTCGAAATCAACGTAACACAGGAGGAGCTTCAGAAAATGCGGCAGGAGCGCATTTGTCATCTGGTGCACCCTTTGGAGACGGTGCTTGATGACAGCATTGGATGTGCTGTGTGGTTTGCAGCCAGAGGGACGGGGTTCCTCACTGAGGACGACCAGAAGCTCTTCACGTCGTCAGCAAAGGTGAAATTCACTGATCAAACATTGACCTTTCCAGGGACAAAGGCTTCTGAGAGCTATTTAACATTTACTAATGCATGGGATTTGATGCAACTATCTTTTGGGCTATATGAAAAAAACTGTTGGGGTCAAAGAGTTTTCACAATCCTCAACAACTGCATTAATTTGTTCATGTCTTGCTACTTTCTGCCTGCAGGTCATTTTGACAGGCATCGGAGCAGATGAGCAGCTGGCAGGATACTCCAGACACAGAGTCCGGTTTAAGATGTCCGGGCACGAGGGACTGATCCAGGAACTGGCCATGGAGCTGGGCAGGATCTCCTCGAGGAACCTGGGCCGAGACGACCGAGTGATAGGAGACCATGGGAAGGAAGCTAGGTAGGAGTGGAAGTTGTTTCATATTCTGGATGTACCTTGGCATTGGCATGAAATGAGTATTAAGTGCTGGAATGGCCTTAAACTGCTAAATAAATAAGAGTAAATGGCTTATGCAAAAGAAGTTGGTAGTATTATTGTAGAGGTAAAAGAAGTGGCCTTGGGATGGGGAGACTGCTGCTCAAATTAACAGTGTGGCTGGGAAAATGTGAGTTGGTGAGTCAGTGGTTAATACTGTCACGTCACAGCAAGAAACACTTAGGTTAAATCCCCTTTCTGTGTGGAGTTTGCCCCATGTTTGCTGGGGTTTTCTCCCACAGTCCAAAAACATGCAGATCAGGTGGTTTTCAGACTCTAAATTTCCCATAGTTATGAAAGTGTATAAGTGTCTATCTGCATTCGCCCTGCTGACCTGTCCAGGGTGTTTCTGTGCCTTCTGCCTCATGCATGCTGGGACTGTCAGTTCCATCCCCTGCTTGAGCAACTACTGTTGATTTATACTTGAGCAAAGCACTGAACACTACTTAAGCAGCCAGCCATAAAATGTTGTCGTTATATTGGGTGGAGTGTGAAGCAGCACATTGCTGAAAAAGTGCTTGTGTCCTCTCTCAGCCTGCGTCTGACAAATGGTAAACAAAAATTTAAGTATACAATATGAGACAGGCTTCATGTTTTTTATTGGAACATACAGTTAAGTAGCAACAGTATTAGCACAGCAATATGAAACCGGTTCTTTAGTGTTTACTGAAGGAATTGACTTTTCTGATCTAAAGATGCAAGTAAAGCTATTAATAGTGATTATATGCGTAAAAGTTTAAATGTTAGAGAAGTTGTACTTTCTGCACACTTTTTTTCTCTCAATTCCATTAATTGTCATATCACCACATTCAAGGGATTTGACAAATATCATTGTTTGCATTCTAGGTTCCCCTACTTGGACGAGGATGTGGTGAGCTACCTGAACTCCCTGCCTGTGTGGGAGAAGGCGGACTTGTCTCTGCCCCGGGGCGTCGGAGAGAAACTCCTCCTGCGGCTGGCGGCGAAGCGGCTGGGCCTCGGCTCCTCGGCCGTCCTGCCGAAGAGAGCCATGCAGTTCGGCTCCCGCATCGCCAAGCTGGAGAACAGCCGCGAAAAGGCTTCGGACAAATGCAAGAGACTCCTCACAGGGTAGACGAGTCATTAATTTTAATAGAAAGAATAGAACATTAATTTTAATAGAAAATGTACATTATAAAATTACAGTCAATAGATTTATGGTATATTTACAGTCATAATTCATATTTTACTTGTTTGTTACAGATTCTTAAGCTCGGCTAAGATGTAATTTTCCTGTGTTTGCCTTAAATGATTTTGCAACATGGCATAATAAAGATGGTGTTTTCCTAAATCTCTGTCTCCTCTACACCATGTAAGACTCAACATCTTGAAGTTTTTCTCTGAAATACAGGTCACAGTCAGTATAGGAAGGCAAGTTTCCAACATCGAAACGCCCAGAGATCTCATGGATGTAGACCGGCCTCCTGAAATAAAAAAAACACAAAACATTGGGCTAATTTATTAAGGAATACACTGACAAATTTATACAGAGTGCATTGCTGCATAATAGACAATAACTAGCCTTTAAAATGGATATCACAAGCAAAAAGGTTTTGTTTTGCAAATCTAATAGATGCATGCATCTTTTGATTTAAATTACATGTTCTGTTGATAAGCCATTGTAAAAGCAGGAAACCAAATTGGGTCTGGCTGTTTTGCAAAAATGTACTTTGCAGTGGGAAATTGCTTGGGTTGCCTCCATAATGAGCATTTAGATGTGAAATTCCTGACTCCTTGATTATTTCCTTCACAGGTTTTAGCTTAGTATCTTCATCGTTTTACATATATGTAAAATACTCAAACATGGCCTCAAGTGCTTCCAGGTCATGCTTTGTGTTCAAAGCCAAGAACCACTGACTTGAAAAAAGACAAGACCTATTGGATGCTGTGATGATGCTGCCAATAGAGACACTTGACAGTTTTTCACAGCTCAGTATTTTGGCTCAATTAGTGAGTGACGAATTACCTTGGAATGAGCCAAGACACAAAGTTTCCTGGAGCATCCTTTTCTTCAATAGGAGCTTCCTAAGGGGAAAAAAAAGTTGTGCATTATAGTTAAATTACAAAAGACACAAGTTATCCTGAATTCACATCACATGGAGGAATACTGATTATTTGATCTACCTTCTTTTCTTCAAGGAAGGCATCCAAGAGGAGAAGGCTTTTCTTTGAAAACAAATAGAAGCAGGGGCACTGCAAAACAAACAATAGAAATGATTAGGTGGGTTTTGCTTTTGATGCACTACATTTACACAGGAACAGACAATCTGATCAAAAGATGTGAGGTAAAAATACACACTTTAAGATATGGTGATTACATACAGTATTTGCTTACAAAAAATGCATTTATGACCAGTCCCACCACAGAAATATGTAACATGATGGTTTTACTGAAAGCTGCACACTAAGGCTTTAATCTCAAATTAATTGTCATATTGCCTGGTTGATTCATATTTCCAATTCATGGTCAAGAGATTTGATAGATCTTGTTGGCATTCTGTGTTCCCCGACTTGGATGAGGATGTGGTGAGCTACTCAGATTTCCCTATGTGTGTGTGTGTGTGTTGGATAACTCAAACAGAACAACAGGAATCACAAATTTGGCTGCATTTTTACGCTAGGATTTTGCATAAACTCAATCATCTCATGGCTTTTGAAACAAGAAAAATCTGTTTTCATGTAGAGTCTTCCTTGTTTGACAGCCATGCAAAAGTGTGAGCTGCACCACACAGAGTTAAAAATCTGATCTTTTGTGCCTGTGTGAATATAATCTTGCATCAGTGTACAGCAGAAGCTACTACTACTACTGCAGGTTACAGTGGACTTACTGCTCTCCTTGATTTCGTCTCAGAAGGAAGCGGCTTCTCCTTCATAAGGACGACCCGGAGATCTTCATCCACTTCCAGTATTCCATATTTACGGGTCTCTATTTAGAAACAGACACATAACACTGTAACAATCCATAACTACTTCTGAGCATGAAGCTGTGGTTGAATTTTGTTTTTTCTTGAAGATTATTACTTTTATAAGATAGTACAAAGTAGAGAGAGACAGGAAAGACTGGGAGAGAGAGAGAGAGAGGGGGATGACATGCGACAAAGGTCCTGAGCCAGATTTGAACCCAGGATGTGTTTGAAATTTTGGGCTGGAAATTTTGAGTGGGGAAGTGATGAGTGACTCTCTCCCTTAACTGCTATAGAGGAGCTTTGAAACACTGCATTTAACTAGGGCTGCAACTAACTTATTTTCATTATAGATCTCTTTTTTTTTCAATTAACTGATTAATCATTTAGTCTATAAAATGCCAAAAATAATGACAAATGCCCATCACAAGTTACCAGAGCCCAAAGTGATTCTTAAAATGTCTTACTTAGTCTGACCAGCTGCTAAAAATTCCTAAGTATAAATTTTATGATGATATGAAACAGAGAAAAACAAGCAAATCTTCGCATTTGTGAAGCTGTAACCAGCAAATGTTTGGTATCTTTACTTGATAAATGACTCAAAATTATTATCAGTTAATTTACTATCAATCGACTAATCCATTAATCAACCAATCGTTTCAGCACTACACTTTACCCAAAAATGCTACAGTGAAGCTGCTAAAATTTATGAATGTGAAGCAGGGTTTTAAATGTGTTTTAAATATTCCATATAGAAAAAGTTGTTTAGCATAAATGTTCTGAGCATTTCACATTCATCCTTCACATTTAGATGTTAGAGGCAGCACAGAAGCCACTTAGGTATGTAAATGCTGCAATAAAGGAGCACTCACCCTCATCTTTACACTGGTAGGAAAGCACTAGACAGCTCTCCTCACACTTTGCCTGTAGGTCAGAAAACCTCAGTTTGACTTTCCTGAGGCTGAAATCTTCTCTGAAGAGCGTGTCGCTGTTTCAGATGGAGAGAGAATTTTATCAGTTTGTCAGAAGCAGGACTTAAATTTGACATCTATATTAGAATTGTCAATGCATAAGTTCAGTGAACGCACCCTCCAATAACTATGATGTGATCTTCTATCTTGAAATGTTTTACTGCAAGCTGCAAGCAGGCCACCGCACCAAGACGCTCCTAGTGGGATAAGAGAGGTTCAGTTATTGAAAACAAAATGCTGGGATGCAACTGGATCCATTCCAATCTAAAGAACTCCATCCCTAAGCCCTAGTCCCTTCTCCTGTTCCTAACAAAAGAATATATTTAAACTCGTTATTGATCCCACAAGGTAAGGCCTGAGCACAAACAGTTGTACCAAACTGTCCTTGTGTTTGGAACATTATATAAATAGAATGTTCCAAACACAAGGACAGAGTTTGGTAAACATGCTTTTAGTCATCTTGGAATAATTTACAAAAGGAATTACAGCTGGACCATTTCATACCAATTTATGATTTTAAAATCCAGATTGCCGAACTGCTGCCTTAGGGATGCACATGCTTTTAAGGATGTATTAGGGTCTGAGATGTTTGTAATGTTTTTATCTGTTGATCTATTTAATTTCATATGTCATGTTTTGTTGTCTTTTATGTTTTATAATTCTGAAACAATGTATACTGCCTTCTTGGTGAGGGCTCACTTGAAAAAAAAGCAAATCTCCATGTGATGTCCCTGGTTAAAGAAAGGATAAATTAAAAACAATATATATATTGCACAGGTCATTCTTTTACTTTTAAGGGAGGACTTGTGGCTCATAAAAGGAACTATCTACTTGGACTCTTGCAAATTCTGAACCTCAGAAGGAGAAGTGAAATACACTAAAAATGTCCAGTTACGGTCAAAAGAGCCAAGATTTACTATTAAACTTCATGAACCTGAAACTAGTATTCAGTTACAGTAAGGTTGGCATGTGAGGCTGTTCATTGGGAAGTTAGAGGTTAAAGCTGCAGTCCAGCGTGGAATAAAGTCCACATCAATTTACATTTGCTTGAGGAAAAACATTAGAAAATTTCCATTGAAGTTTACAGGTACACTGATTCAAAGGTCTGTACTTCCTAGCACAAAAAACAAAGTTACCGTAGTTATGATGACTGTGAAACAGAGGTGTGACCGAGTCAACTTTGCACAAGTCCCAAGTCAGTCTTAAGTCTTGAGGCACAAGTCTAAATGTAGATTACCAAGTCAAGTCCATGTCATTAATGTCAAGTCTCATGTCTAAATGTAATTAAGAGTAAATTTAAGTAGAAGTGTGACCAAGTCAACTTTGCTCGAGTCCCAAGTCAGTCTCAAGTCCTCTAAAGTCTAAATGTAGAACACCAAGTCAAGTCAGAACAGATCAAGAGTCCAGTATCAATTTAATATCTGAAAGAAAACTAAATATCTAGGACTTTTCAATGTAATATGGTTTTAATAGGATAAAAACTTGGTAAGAGCATCATGAGTTTAATTTCTATAATCAGAAAACAGAATTTAAATTCAGTGGTCTGGTGGAACAAATCTCATCACTTTCAGTCTAAGTCATTTACACAAACACAAGATCATTTGTCAAGACTTTAGAAGCCTTTTCAAGTCATAAAAGTACAAGTCAAAGTCAGGTCCCAAGTCACAAGAACCCAAGTCAAGTCTCAAGTATTCTCTTCATGCATCAAGTCAAGTCTCAAGCAATTCAAATTGTGACTCGAGTCCCCTCTGCTGTGGAAATAATAATGATAAAACTTGATTTACCTCGTTGCTCCTTGTCTGATCGCTGAGGATCTTGACATTTGAGAACTCTGCTGCCCATTCTTCAAATGCAGCTTGGTAAAGAGCATTGGTCTGTAGAGGAGAGGATAACAGAGGAAAGAGGTCAACTCGGGTAAAACCTGCAGTGAAATTCTATTTTCTTGGCACATTTTATTTTATTATTCAATTGTCTAAATGTTTTCTTTGTAAATTCTTCATTTAAGACAAGCAGTAAAACGTATCCCAGGATTTTCCTTACTGTTGTGAAAGCCTATTTTAAGTAATTTCATTGATATGGGTTTCAATGGAGAGTTTTAGTGTCCCATGGTGTAAATATGGTTTCAGAGGCTTTTCAACCCTGGGAAGAAAAAGAAATTCAACAACCAAACAACCAAATACTTTGAAATTTAAAGATATGCAAATGTATCGGTATCAGCCTTCAAAAATATCGGTCTAACCCTAGTTTCAAAAACAAATTGTTTCACAGTCTGATGATCTTTCTTCTATACACTTCTATGCACTTCTTTGTAGTCTTTATTGCATTTTTATCATTTCTAAGATATATTGCTGCCCAGGGTATTTTATTTTATTAGATTTATTGTATCCTTTTACACTATGCTATTCAATAAACACTATACCAGTCAAAGGTTTGGACACACCTGATTGAATGTACTATGTTTTTCCATTAACTTAAAGCCATTTCGATCTAAAGGTTTATGCTTACATACTTGAAATTCCTTTCTAAGACAAATACAAATAGTAAAGTTGATGCCTATGTTTTAAATTATTTCCAAAGCCTTTGCCTTTCCATCAAAGCAAAGGGCGGCTGCTTTAAAGAATCTAAAATTTAAGATAGTTTTGATTTAACTGTTTCGTCACTGCATAACTTAATTCCATTTGTGTTATTTCATAGTTTTGATGTCTTTACTACTATTCTAAAATGTGAAAAATAGTAAAAAACAACAACAACAACAAAAAAAACAGAAACATGTGTGTCTGTCCAAACTTTTGACTGGTAACGTTAGTGTGTGATATGCCCCTGATCTCCTTTGGCTAGCACCGTTTGGGAGGTCACAGTCCACTTTCAGGTTGAACGTGTACTCGGTGTAACGTTACAACAGCATTACACTAGACTAGAGCACTAACGTTACTTACAACAACATAAATGCAGTCCACACACCCCGCGGCTGTCAGCGCATGGACCCAGTGTGAGATTAAAGCACAGCGGCCCACCGGCAGTAACGGCTTGGCGGTACCGGCCAGGTGTGTGAACCGCCCGCTGCTGTCGTTAGCGACATCTCTCTGGAGCCTGGTTCCGTATCCAGCGGCGAGAATAACTGCTTTCATTGAAATTTAAGCTAGGAGAGGCACTGCTGGCTAAAGTTGTTAACCGTTAGTGGGTTAAAAGAGACGTTATGAAACACTAGTCAACGGCGATGGAACTTCTAGTAAGCGGTTACTGCTAACGACAGAAACAAGTGTCAAGTTAGGAATTGAGATTTCAGCCTCTTCCGGGGGCCACCGTTCGAGCTGCACCGCGTACTTTTCAAAATAAAAGTCCGTTTTAAAAATGTTCCTTTTAGCTCCAGCATTTTTCACTAATGTCACGAATGTTAAGTAGCCATTTTAGAAATCAACTTTAAATAAATTAATTGACTTTCACTGATATGACTAGAAAGTAACTTATACTGAAAATGTTTTAAGAGATTGATGAAAAAACATGTTCTGGCATGACAGTATAGTAGTAAGCCTACTACTGTGGAAAAATACAAAATATTCATTGAGTTTATTTAAAATGTACTATGCTATTTTTTGTTGTTTTTTGTTTAATGTGATCTAGCTACCCAATAACGTTGAAGTAACTAAACACATCTAATCATAAATGCAAATACAGCTAGGTGAGTCAGATGAAGCTGAATGCCAGAATGTGTCAACTTAAAAATAGGGCTGACTAGTTGGTGCCTGGTCACAATAGCTGCAAAATGATTTAACGTGGCAAGGGGAACAGTCTCAAAAATCATGATAACTTATGCCAAAGAAACAAAGACCATCTGTATAAGCACAGAGTAAGCACAAACAGTGGTCGCAAGTCAAAGCTCAGGAGACTTCAACTTCAAAGATGCATCACCTGGTGGAAGGAGCACAAAATCTGGGCGCTCTAAGCAATGGAAACCATAAAACTTTTATCTGGACATTTTCTGTAAAACTTTCTGACATGCTAATCACAGGCTTACAGAGATCTGAGGAGCAGTGGAATTAAAGAATGAAAGAGAATTAAAAGAGACAATTTAGTTGTGTTTAGTTTATTGATTTGCAAACTCATAATGACATGAAGGCGTATGGAATGCTTTCATACACAATTTTACCTTCCTTTTTTTGTGTCCAAAATACATTAACCTTATATTTTCTACAAATACAAAAACAACACAGAGCAATTTGCTTGACAAGAACATTTTCAGGGTGTTTGCAGAGGATATAACTGTTCATTTGTTTTGAGTGCATCTGTCTTGAGCAGGTTCATTCTGTGTTTTCACTGCCGCTGCCGGCCTCGAGGTCGGTGACGCCGTCTTCAGGAACGTCTTTCTCCGGTTCCCTGAGGTCTGCAGGTTCAGGGTGAGACGCTTCCATCGGTTCCTCGGCTGGTTCTGCTTGAGGCGACGGGGTCTCCTCCGCTCTCGCCGACTCCACCTGAGCAGAATCACGAGTGAGTGTGATTGTAGTGATTTTGTGATCCTGTCTAGCTCAGCGGATAGAGCATTGCACTAACACTGTCAGATATTTAGAAGTTTGCATGCATATTGATAAGGTATGGATTCACAGTACACTAGGGCTGGGCGATATTTTTGAAATCATAAGGACTTTTTTCGATCGATATATATCTCACAATATGGCTTACGTATAAAAAGGCCTGAGGACAAACGCAGCTTAGTGTTACCTGTGTAATAGTGTGAACAGTTTCCTCCTGTCTGACTGGTTCTGGTTCTTCTTGCTCCATGGGTTCCTCCTCGTCTTTCGGACCGGCTGGTTGTTCCTGGACTGGCGGCTCTGGATCCTTCAGCACTGCAGGAGGAGCTTCTGCTGCAACAGGGGCAGCTGGAGGGGGGATCGGTTCAATCTGTAGGATAAAGGAAAAGAGGACAGAACAACAAATAATGAGTGAAGGGATGGTTGTTGTATGTTCATAGCCAATCCCACAAGCAATTATACAACATATAACTTGTGTAACACTCATTTACACAAACAATTCAATGTATTTACAATTATGCAGAGAAGCCAATTAAAATTGTTTTAATCGGTTGCTCCTATTTTCTCATTTCGTAAAGCACTTTTGAGCTTCATATTGAATGAATTGTGCTATATAAATAAAATTTGATTTGATTTAAAATTAGAGATACTAATGTCACTAATAGAACATGTTTACTCATTAATTAGTAGGAATAACAAAGAATGAAAAAAAGTCAAAGTATGCAAGTTCTTGCCAGGAAATGTTTGTGTGAGGCTTAATGAAGCAGAAATCTATGATCAGGGTTCCCACACCATATTTGGACAGCAAATTCGTGGATTTTTCAATGACTTTCAATGTATTGTTTGGTGGAATTCAAGGACTCCAAATGGTCGTGATTAGGGTAAGACATGATCAGAACTATACTCAGAGCCTCATGATGAAAACCTTCATGTTAAATCTGGAAAGTGTTGATCCAAAGAGCCATACTGATACATTTGGAAGCTATTTTTGAATAAAAATCAAGTACTTTCAAGGCCTTTTCTCAAATCCACAAACTGTCAAGGATTTTCAAGGCCTGTGTGATGTCGATTACCTCTCTCTCCACAACGGGCTCTGCGGGCTTCGGCTCCTGTTTTTTATTGGCTTCCAGGACTGACATGATGGAGGCGGGGATGTGGGCTTGCTGTAACAAAGAAAAGAAGAGGCGGATTTTAAATAAGAGAATTACAAGAGAAACAACAGATTTTAGTTTGAACTGCAAAAGAGAAAACCAGGAAAACTAACACAGACTAACAGCGCTTTATAAACAAGAAGATTAGATTCTTTACAGTCCCACAGATCATTTGTGGCAATGACAAAAACTTACAGTAACATTAGGATTTCTGAGTTGCTAGTTAATGTCAACAACTACAACGTTAGCAAACATATCTTATAGGATATTACATACATGGAAATGTGCCATATACAGTGGTCCATATAAACCAACAGATGAAGAACCCAGAAGTACATTCTCCCGTTGTGTGACGTTTAACAAAACTCATTTGCATACAAAAGAGGATTATGGGAGTTTATAGTTTAAGTTAGATTTTCACAACAATACAACTTTTACTCTCTTTTAAAATAGATACTGCTCAATAAAGAACAGAGTGCCACTCTTTCTGCTTTCTGATTCTGGCTCTTGAAGGCTGTGATAAAAATGGAATATGTTGCTATGTGGTAACCAGGGGGTAAATTGGCGATCTTTCTTACTTTCCACTGTTTTTGTTCTCCATGTACACTATGTACACTACGTTGAAGAAAACAGGTACTGCAGATGCGTCAGTAAAAGTTGTATGAAAGCCATAACAACCTCGAGGGCTTCTTTACCGCACTTCTTCCATGTAACGCTGAGGATTGATTTTAAAATTCTTTTACTTGTTTACAAGGCCCTAAATGGTTTAGCACCTTCATATCTCTATGACTGCTTATCTGAGTATGTTCCAAACCGTTCCCTTAGGTCGTCTAGTGCTGGCTTGCTAAATGTCCCAAGAATGAATTACAAAAAGTATGGTGAAGCAGCTTTCTGTTCTTATGCACCAAAGGTTTGGAACAAACTCCCATTACAAATAAGACAAGCAACTTCTGTTGATAGTTTTAAGAAACAGCTCAAAACCCATTTTTATGATCTTGCTTTTAATTAATTCCATCTTTTTATTTTAACACCACTGTTATTAATTCATACTTCTTTTATTTCTTATACTTGTTTTATATTTCTTATACTTGTTTTATGCTTTTTATATCTAGGACTGTTCTTTATTATTTTCACTTTATTTTATACTTGTACTTGTTTTATGCTTTTTATTCTAGGATTGTTCTTTATTATTTTTAATTTATTTTATTATTATACCTGTTTTATGCTTTTTATATCTTAAGATTGTTTTATTGTTTCTCTTGTAAAGCACTTTGAGCTGCATTTTATGATATGAAAGGTGCTATATAAATAAAGTTTATTATTATTATATTATTATTATTATACCCATAATGTCAGGTATTACTGCTGTACTTGATGATCCATGAGGCCTATACTTGTATATATATACTTGTGCAGGAGATCACGTGGAAACGGCTCGTACCTGATGAGGTGTGAAGGAGTGGACGTGGTGCAGAAGAGGCTCTCTCATCTCTGGGCAGCGTTCGAACACGCTGGTCAGCTGGGCGGGCGGCAGCTGCAGCAGCACGCTGAACGACTGCGGCTTCGTTCTCTGGCAGCACTTCACAAAGCCCTCCCACACCTTGGGATACTTCCACACCTGCAGGAGAAAATAAGGACCGGTGTTATCCACCAAGACTGGGTTATCACTGTTCTGTAGTCTAACAAAGGAAAATGATCCTAAACGTCACTGATTATCCCAGAAAACTAGGTACGAAGGTTCGTACACTTTTGTGCTAATCATATTCCATGACTTCCCAACACTATACCTGATCGATATCCATTAGCATCTTCGTTCAGATGTTAGCGTTTTTTTGTTGCCGAATTACTGATTTGAAGTTACCAGGCCTTGTCTTGGAAAGCAACAACTATTACTTAGGACTTACGTAATTCTTTCTTGTTTTGTGTCTTGTGTACTTGTTTTAATGTATTTTATGAGAATGATTGCTTTTATTTAAATGTTAAAGCACTTTGTAAACCGTTTTAAAAAGTGCTTTATAAATGAAGGTGTTTATTATTAGCTTTATAATTAGTATTAACAGTAATAGTATTCATAAATTTGTGCATTTTTTTAATTCTTTCAAAGGTAATCTATCTACCAAGAGCAATTTGACAGGTCGAAAATGAGATTCTGAAAAAAAAATTCATAACATTTTTTCAAAATTTTGAAGATATGGATAATTTCCCACAACATTTCCAGGTGTGGAAAAAACAATCAAAATTCCATGACTAATCCAGGACGTCAATGCCTGTAGGAACTATGAATGTCTGTCTGGATTTGGATGCCGACCTGCTTGACGATGAGGCGGGACAGGATGTTCATGACGAAGCCGCCCAGGCGGGGATACATGGTGAGCGACTGGATGACGGTTCTCATCAGCAGCATGGGGAGCGGACTCTGCTCCATCAGCTGCTGCATCACCACCGCCAGCACCTCCGATGTGTAAACGTTCTTCTCCCCGAAGCACAGGTTGGTAGCTGCAGCGCAGAGACAGGGAGAGAATTTGAACGTCAGCTCAGGTACATGTAGAAAAGGCCTGTGCCGATATGAAAACTTCATTAGTACGATTATCTTGGTCAAAATTATCTCGATATACAATATTATCCCAATATTTATTAATAAGATGAAAACTGAAAACCTTAAAAACAGTACTGTAATATGCTTTAATTACTTAGAAAAATAATTTATCATATCAATCACAAGACATTTCTGTTTTTTAAACACATTTTAATGTAAGACAAAAAAAAAAAAAAGGATATACCACAAAAAAGGTTGCCGAGAGCACAAGGTTACAGCCACGACTCTACTGTTTCTAGCTTTGACAAATCATTGATGTTCAGAAAGGCTGCCTAAGAGCAAAAATAAGGAATATACATTCTGTTTTAGGGTGGCTTTGGGCTTGAAGAGGAATACTAACCTTTTATGATAGACTTCATGTCACATTTGGTTGAGTCTATGTTGTGTAAGGCAATGAGCAGCTCTCCTGGGGTGAGAGGCGACACTGATGAACTTCCCTCACCTGAAAGAAACACACAACAATGCAAATACATGAGAGGTCTAAACTGACCAAAAATCCAGTGAATTAAATAATAATGATGTTAAGCCATTTCTCATTTTGCTGGTGGCCCCTTAGGACCACTTGAGGTCTCTAGACTGCACTAAAGGCTTTATAGACACAGGTTTCCACAATGACAAAAGGTAAACAGTCATATAATAAATGTTGACTAGTTGAATAACAGTGGGAAATAAGAATGATCATATATATGATCAAAATAGTGAATATATATGATCAAAATAGTGAATTTGTATCACAAGTTTCTTATTCCCCAGTGTTAGCTCTTAATGTATTTATTATGCAACTCATATCCAATGACAAATGTCTTCTCAGATTGGGGTCCCTAAGAGAAAATTTTAATCAAAAGTGGGTATGTGGTCAGATGTCTGTTTGGAAGTCCTTAATGTAAAAGAAAACAATAACATTGAGGAAACCCTCTTGTGTCAAAAGCACACCTGACATCCAACAGTGGAAGATATGACTGTGTCTTACTGTGCTGAGTGCCCAAGAGACGGTTGAACACTTCCTTCACTACAATCGGATTGAGTTTTATCAGCTTGGGCAGAGCCAGGATGACTTCTTTCTGTAGAAGAAGAAAGAAGAACAAAGGGTCAGGTATGACACATTACAACAGTGAGTGTGGTTTCATGTACAACAGTAACCTGTTAATCTTCAGGTGAACTATATACCCCATTTTTCATAATGAGAGCTTTTGATAAAGCTCTCATTATGATTATGAAACATGAATACGATAGCTGGGATACACCAATAGTCGAGATACTGCCTTGTTGGGTTTTCTGTTGAATTTTTCCATCTGCATAAGCTTTGTTTGTGATATTCAGAATATTCTGTGTATTCATGTAAAGTGTGATACTTGTGGTACAAAGGCAGTATCTTAATCAACATAAGATCTTAACGGGGATACAGAGAGTACCGTCTCCATGTAAATGCTCTAAATGCAAAATTAAGCACAATCTATTACCTTTATTAGACTATTGAGGCGAGTTTCTGATCATTACCTTTTCCAGGCCGTTTATGACAGGGATTAGGAAACGAACATCCGGCACTCGTTTGTGGTAAAGGTCTCGCACTCTCTCCACCAGCTCTGGAGAAGGAGGCACTGAAGAGGAGAAGAGAGGAAAACACTCTTTTCATCTCGGTGTCTTCTATAGTACAGTACAGAAGTGAATCAATTCAAGAAGTAGTTTTCTTCAAAATTCAATAACTGGAAATCTCCTATATACATATTATAGAGAATGAGAGCACTATCATTACTATGTATGTGAACTGCAGTTCAAATTTGAAAATACTCATTCACTGTGGCAATTATTTTATTTATGCACTGGTTGACTACAATACACTTTTGTGTATTATACTATTGTATGTGTTATTGTTTTTATGGATTTTGTATGTGGGGGAAGCCAAAGGCAAATTTCTACTATGGTGGACAATAAAGTCAAATCTAATCTTACTGTACAGACCAAAATTACAGACATGCCATATTTATTTATTTATTTATTTTACCTTTATCTGTCAGAATGTGCAGGCAGCGAGTGACAAGAGTCTCTGCTCCTTTAGGGCAGTTTTCAACCAGGAGCAGCAGGTCAGGAGAGTTCATCCCCATTCCACGGATCTAAAATAGTGGTGACAGATTTAATGAATGCTGAGTGACGATCAAACATACAAGCATCTACACACAGTTTAATATAGAACACCACTACATTTAAGAATCTGTATATGTTATTCCTATCTTGTAAGTGTCCATTCAATATTTTGTGAACATGAACAATTCTCCCACAAACCCAGAAACCAGAGATTTAAAAATTCTGATGATATTACAGGTTTGAGTCTGAGGGTGCGAACCTTCAGTTCATTTTCCTCTCGGTAAGATCACATGAAGATGATGAGCATCAGTCCAGACTGCAGTTTGCCCTCAGTTCATTTTGTTATGCTAGGATTTCCATGCATGCATAACTGCTGGCTATCAGATGTCCACATTCGTCTCCTTATCCCTTATCCTTATTTTTGGTGCCTCCTGAGTTTGAATGGCATTGTTCTCACCTGCACAAATGAACCGAACTATAGGAGTAAAACACTCCAGAGTTTAATAAATAATAAACTGCTCCAAACATGCTTAGTGTGAAATCACCCATAGTTCTCTGGTTTGTTCCTAGTTGTTTTAGGGGAGTTTTTCCATGTTCACAAACAAACAATGTTTTAGACCATACGAATAACAAACTATGACTTCTTAAACTGAGGAACAAATATTGAGGGGAACTCCCGACAAAGAGAGGATGATATGCTGATAGTGAAGAATGACTTACAGGCTGCTCTATCACTCGAAGCACGCTGCGTTTGATGTCAGCGATGGCCTCGGTGTAGACAGAGGCCAGTTCATGGACCAGCCGGTGGTTCAGAGGCAGGAGGGAGAGGTAGAGGAACAGACACTGTCGCACCGTCTCCTCAGTCCAGGGAGCCGCCACCTCTGTGCCAACAAACAGCACAAACACACAACAACTCAGGGTCAGAGAAATGGACTTATAACTGGGAGGCTGCCAGTTTGAATCCTTGGACTGGTTGGGAAAATCTGTGCAGGGAAAGTGAATGAGAACTGGCCTCCCCTCCCTCAACAACTACCAGCGTTTCCCACAGAAAACATGTTAGTCAAAGTAGGAGCTGACTGACCTGAATACCTAAATAATGTGCACACTGCACGTTTTCTATGTGGCATTTCTGTTTAATATACAAGAGGAAATAAACTTGATTAGTTTTGAATTGCATTTGAAAAGTAAAATTGGTGTCAGTTTACTTGTTTGCTAAAGAAATACAGCAGTAAATGCAGAGAGGAAGGCAGCGCAAAAAATGGGAAGGAAATTATTTGAGGAAGGAAACAGGTTGCTAGCTGACTTACTTTCTAATGGACCAAAATACCAACGTTTTGGACAGGGCATGCTGATATTATGCCTTTAACATTGGCTGAAGTTGCAACAATTATTTGCACAATGTGACGTTGCGGTTGAACCCTGTGTTCAACATGGCTCTGGTCTCAATGAAAATCAACTCAAATATTGGAGTTTTCAATATTTTTTTAGGGTTTTACAGTCAAGGTGGGGTGTGCAAGTAATGTGTAAATGTGAGTGTGTAGCAGGTTGTTGCTGAAAATATACACACTTGCTAAGCAAAACCTTCACTGGATAAATAAAAGGTAAAACACATGATAGAAAGTGCATAAGTGACAGATACTAGTACTTCTGGGTGCTTTGTTTGGGGATTTTAGGTAAGTGGGAAAAAAAGTAATTTTATTGCCATCCACACATAAGCCGAACCTGTGTCTTTGTCGGCCCCGAAGAGCAGAGACGGAGGGTTGGGATGGACCAGAAGCTGCATGTAGTTCAGCGCAAACTTCTCGATGTAGTCTCTGAGCTGGTCCTTCTCGTACATGCGCTTCAGAAAAGCCAAGGCAGTGGTGCGCACCTGAAAATAAAAAACACGTGTGAAAAATATGAGAATCTAGAAAATCACTTCAGCAAACTGTGATTGTGCGTATTGCACATACGATAGATACGCTGAGAGATATGGATAATCAATATTCATCACCTTCTCCTTTTCATGTGAGCTGAGGTCCAGAAGCACATGGAGATACTGAAACTGCCTTGAGGGACGTTTGACGATGAGCTCCTTAAGAGTCGTCATGCCCAAATACACCCGAGACTGAAACGCAGGTTAGAACATTAAAGTCGAGTCAAGCAGGTGTTACGACCAAGCGCTATTCAAGACGCAATTTGATCCTGTTTGTTTACCTCGTCCTCACAGTAACGCCGTATTACTTCCAGCGCTGATTCTGTTATTATGGGAGCCTCCAGTACCAGCTTTGTGAAAAGCCTGGAAGAGATGGGAAGTTAAAACAAAACAGCACTCAGCACTCAGATTTATACAACATGTCATTCCTGTGGCTTGTTACTTCTACGGCCAGTCAAGTCCATATCTTTGAATATGAAAAACTTAAAAAGCAGGGCCAAGGCCGAGAGGTTGAAATTCAAGCTTGGAGTCTGTATTACAGGGTTTGTTTGGCAGTACAGAAAACACTTGTTATATATATGTTATATATGTTATACTTACTTATTTTAAGTTGATAATGCGTACTAATGCTACAATACTATAAGCACTTTTCCAGTTTTCAGTCATAATAAAACACATTTCAATCCTTTCTGCTCATTGTCTACTCATAAACCTTAAGAACGTGAGGTAAAGGGAACGTAAAGGAAAACCCTCACCCGTCCCTCTGCTCCGGCTTCTCCTGCAGGCCGGACAGCAGCGTGTAGAGACAGTGGTCGTAGCTGTCCAGCAGCCCGGTGGGCAGCTGGCTGAGGTAGGTGTTGTACTCTTGGTAGAGGAGAGAAAACGCCAGGTCGCTCCTGGTCCTGATGTCCTCCAGGATGAACTCCAGCACGTCCTCCTTCATCATCCCCTCGAACTGCGTCACCAGCCGGGACAGGAGCTTCACTCTGACCTGCAGCACAGGTTCACTGCGGTTAACTTATCCTTATGGAACAGGCACTTGGTTTGAGCATGCACGCTTTTTATAGCTCCGTTTTGAAATGTGTTACACAAATAAAGGTTATTATGAGTAGTAGTAGAAGTATTATTTAACTGCGTTCATAGTTCATGCCCTGATGAAGACTGTATAGTTGCTAGTGTAGTGTAGGTGTAGCCCATATATTAAAGGCTTTTTAACCTTTTCAACAAAGAAGTGTGCCTTGGAATATTCTTTTGGAGAGGTCAGCCTTCTTAACCACAAACAATGAGCTTCATTCCCTCTTTTGCCTGTTATTATTTAACTATCTCCAGTATAACTGAACTTCAAGTGCTATTCAGAGTCATTTTAAGGCAACAAAAGCTCATTATAAGCACAATGAGACCTTGATTTAAACACTGTGCAGTAACTCTACATTTAGAGAGAACAAAAATGTATAGGCGCCACAAACACATACTAAGTCAATGGAAGGAGGCAAACACAGTGCGATGGATGCAACTTTGCAACTTCTAAGCACCAACTGAGGCGAAGAGGCGATCACTTGTGTTGAAATTTTTCAACTAGAGTGAGAAATTCACATGATGCAGTAAAGCAAAAGCCAATCAGCTTCAAGCAGAACTCTATCCAGGTGCCAGTGAATTTCTCCCTCTACCAAATATTTACAGCAGGGAAAATTTCCATTTAGTATTTGTGACTTATGTCATAGGGTATTATAATGAGGGTAATATTTCTGATGCAGTTCTTATGCGAGAAGAGTGCATTTGCGTTTCTTACATGCATTAAATCCATGTAAGATGCCTCCCAGTGCTCTTCTGAGTCAAGTATTACGCCATCTTGGATTTCAGTGAGATATGTGTCATGGCTTGGTTTACTTACATGGGACATGCCGCTCTGTGCAATCGCCTTTTCTGAATGCAGGATGCGTTTGACTGACAAGGAGGTTAACTTCTCAATCTGGGTGTCCGATAAAGGCTGGACGACATCTGACAAACGAAACACTTTTTTTCTCCCGCTTGCCCCTGCCATTCTGGAAGAGAAAGAAAACAAACAAGGTAATAAATGGGGTTTAGACCAAAGTGGGGAAAGAACAAAACAAACAACAATTATTGGGTTGCTTTTGCTTTGGCCTTTTGCACACAGCGTAGGCACAGACCCAACATACTGCAATAATAAAGATATTAAATGTAGAGTGCATCTTCTTATATTTCTTCTATCCTCTCTTATTTATGCCAAACAAGCCACTGTTGTTGCATCTGTAAACATAAAACGCATCGCTTCCTGTGCAGCGGAGGGTGTTTCCCGGCAAAGAAGGACCCTCTCATAGGTGTCGAGAACAGCAAATGTAAAAGCGTTCATGAACTGGTCATAGGTTTAATCACTATTGTATAGTATCAATCAGCAATAGAGGCATTTATTTATATAAAAAACTTAAAGTTATTACTTTAGTTCAATGTTGTGAAAATTAACATCTAGCTAGCAACAAGATGCTCCTATATGTGATAAACACAAATCCTTGGGCACCGTTGCCGCTCTGAGCTGCCCAAAAGTCGCCCTGTGTGTCAGAGCCTTGAACTCACTTGGTTGGTGCAGAAGGAAGGATGGGTTCAGGAAGCCTCTTGACGAGCGGAGCCTCGGCGGCCTGAACCTTCTCTGCGTAACCTCCCACCACAGAGATCGCCTGGCCCAGCATCACGGCTGGCACTTTGCGCTTGATGAGCAGATCTTTGGCGACAGAGTCGTCATCGTTGCCTTCCTCTTTGCCGGCGTCTTCTTCTCGAGCTCGGCACTGCTCGAGTCCTAAGAGAGGAAGAATATGTTTTTAGTTGACAGAAATAGAACATTTCTATTTGCTGTGAATACAAAAAATGTGGCAAAAATCACGCATGCTGTACAAAATTTTCAAGCCTTCGAGTTAGGGCTGGGTAATATATCAATATTATATCGATATCGTGATATGAGACTAGATATCATCTTAGATTTTAGATACGTGTTGTCTTTTCATGGTTTTAAAGGCTGCATTACAGTAAAGTGATGTAATTTTGAACTTACCAGACTGTTCTAGCTGTTCTATTATTTGCCTTTACCCACTTAGTCATTATATCCACATTACTGATGATTATTTATCAAAAATCTCATTGTGTAAATATTTTGTGAAAGCACCAATAGTCATCCCTACAATATTGTCGCAATATTGATATCGAGGTATTTGGTCAAAAATATTGTGATATTTGATTTTGTCCATATCGCCCAGCCCTACTTACAACTGAACATTTAGCCCACTTCGTAGAAAATAACGAGATATATATCGTGTATCGCCATTCAGCCTAAAAATACAGAGATATGATTTTTGGTCCATATTGCCCAGCCCTACTTCGAGTTGTAGACGCTCACGTGTTTCTGTTACTGACCTGGACCAATCCCAGCTGCCGTCATCTGTGTGGCCATCAGCCGAGCCAAATGTTTAATTTGGGCATCGGTGCCTGCCGACTCGACTGGTGTGTACGTGGCCTGGAAGGAGGCTGGCATGACGTCCGGCAGATACACCATGCTGATCAGCACCTAAACGATGAGAGAACAACAGAGACGTGAGCTGAACGGTCGTACTGTTGGGGTCAAAGCGAGAGATTTGTCCCAAAAAAAAAACATCCGCTGCAGCTCACCAGGTTGGCCACGTTCTCGGGGCTGAGCAGCGGGTGCAGGAACTCAGCTGTGAGGTCGATCGCTGACTGAGCCACCGGCACAGTGGAGGGCTTAGAGACTGAAAGCGGGGCCGGCTCCTCTTTGTCTTCGTCATCCTCCATCAGGGTCGGCTCTGCACACAGAGACACGAATACAGTTGGTGGTCTTGGTTGTTTACTGTATGCAACTGCAGGTCTTACGGCATTGGGACTTAAAAATGTGGCTCATTGGGTTCCTACTTGTTCCAGACCTTAATTTCTTGATTTCATTTGAAGATTTTGGTGTTCAGTATGATTTATACTGATTGACCCTAATGACTATGCCATATTGCTTCTATAGATAAAGACTATTCTTCACAGCAAGAAATATTAGAGTATAGAAGATGGGTTTAAAACCAGAAAATGTGTAGCTGTATGTGTATCAGAACAGTACGGGAATATTTTTCCCTATTTTTTTTCCACTTTTTTTGTGAATTTTCTTCTTATCTTACGTAGTTACTGAAAAAGAAATATAATCCCACACACTGTCTACACTTGCATGGTGCTTTATTACAATAATGATATACAATAATTGGTAATAAAGCACTATGCAAGTGTAGACAGTGTGGAGGATTTATTTTTCAGTAACTGCCTCTGTCCTATGCATCTGTCACTTAAAGACTTTTAGGTGTGCTAAAGTTCCTTTTTTCTTTTCTTATCTGATGTAAAAATGTATCAAAACCTGGAAATTACCAAATTTTGTTTCCATTTGTGTCCATGCTTTCCAGATCTGTGTATGAACCCTGGTCTCCCGGTCTAATGACTACAAACAATAAGTCAATATGTCTGCGATATCACCATACTAACCCATCTTGATCTTCTTGCCCTCTGTGTACTGTTCGTGGCGCGGTCTCTTGCGCTGCTCGCGTGGCGCCGGTGTGGATCTGGTTATTTCGCTCTGGGGCATTCCCAGGTCCAGCAGCAGAGTGCTGATCTGACCCTGAAACTCCAGGGAGCAGGGATGCTTCAGGACCGCCACCAGGTGCAGCTTCAGGTTCTTCCGCACGCTGCTCACCTGAGACTTGGCCAGAGTCGGTGGCAGGTTTGCTGAATAGAGTAGAGTAGAATAGAATAGAATAGAACTTTATCGTCCCACCAAGGCAGGAACATTGTTTTGGTCTCACCAATTAAAACACAACATCACATCCATGTACATCACATCAATAAAACAAATAAAAACAAATCACATTACATCAATAGAACAAAAAACATCACATCAAAGGTTGAAGTGTGAAATTTTTATTATCACCTCGTGAATTTTTATTAAACAAGTGTTTTCAATTTTTAAAGAATAAGAGACTGAGGGTGGGATACAAACTCATGACTTGGTTTGGATTAAATTTTCAAAATAGATGACTTGACTTTGAGTCAACAGTATACGACTCAAACTGAACTTGGCCATAATAGAGTTGCACTAAAAAAAGATACCAACAAAAGATGTCATTATTTCTTTCTCAGTCACATTAAAGCTACAGCGACTTAACCTGTAACCTCATAGTCATAATGTCATTTCACATCCAAAACAATACGAGTTTGGAGCCAAAACGTGTTGTTGTCCACTTATTTTTTCCACTGTGATCAATGGCAGACTGACACCACAATGGGCTCTCTCTATTTATTTGTATGTTTTCAACACATACTGACTCAAATGGGACTCAAACTGGTTAGAGACTTGACTTTTGAATTTTCACTGAGACCCAAGACAACACTGGCTCAGTCTTACTTACCGTGCAGCGTCTCGTACGCCTGCACCACCTCCGACATGAACATGGGCCTCTGGCGGGCGATGGTGGCCAGAGAGCCCAGCGCTGTGGTCAGGTTGATGCTGGAAATGGCCGGGTGGACCATGAACTTCAGCAGCTTCTCCAGCGCAGCCTTTCCCTCCTCACACAGAACGTCTACGGAGGGCAATTCAGTTCGATTAGATGAGCTCTAATCACAGATGGCGGTACTTCATATGGGAAGCTTCACACTTCACATACACAAATTAAAAAAGTAAGGACTTTTTTCAATATCAATATGTAAAACATCTGCTAAGATATGCAGAATCATATGTTAAATAATCAAACTGATGTTGATCCCATTAACTGCATGGCTAAATAAAGTGTGATAAAACTAAAAATATATTCCCTAATTTGTTTCAGATCTCATTTTGTGAGATTTTAATTAGTTTTATCGTGAATTTAGACAACAGAATTGTGCATCATGATAACTCAACATTATCATTTCCTCACGTTCTGATTCTATTTAAAGACGATAAACTATGATACTGACTTATTGCCCAGCCCTCCTTCAGCTGCTGTAGTGAACATGAACCCAGTTACCGTAGCGGATGTAGGAGTGATCTCTGGGTATTTTGTCCAGGCTGATGTCGCCCTCCTGCCGCTTGGGGATGTCGGAGTCTGACGTCCGCGGCGACAGAGTGATGATGAGCGACTCGGTGAACTTGATGGCGTGAGTGCGCACGCCGTCGTTTTCGGAGTCCAACAAGGCCAGAACGTCGCCTTTCATCTGCGTGACCATATCCCAGCATGCCTCCTGCATCTCTGACACGGCTTTGGAGCGCACCAGCCACTGGCATAAAAGAGACGAATAATCGAGGATAAATAAAATCACATGGTAGCCAGCCGTGCACGAGGTTTGAAAAGACATGTCTATGTTGGGCCATGTTTATATAAAAACGTATTTGACTCTCTTTCTTTGGGATAACGACAGAAATATGTTTTGTGGATGTATCACAAAATAACAGGGGAAACTAATGTAATATTCAAATTTTCTTTATCTTTATTTTTACTATTTTCCACATTTTAGAATAATAGTAAAGACATCAAACACAAATGGAATTATGCAGTGACCAAAAAAGTGTTAAACAAATCAAAACTATCGTATATTTTAGATTCTTTAAAGTAGAATTTCAGAAATTCATACACAGGCATCAACTTCACTATTTATATTTGTCTAAGAAACAAATTTCAAGTATTTAAGCATAAGCCTTTAGATCAAAATGGCTTTAAGAGAATGAAAAACATAGTACATTCAATCAGGTGTGTCCAAACTTTTGACTGGTAGTGTAAGTCACAATTTTGGTTTGGATTTGATCCCGGGTGCAACGCTTGTACTTGAGAGCCTTTCATGAATGAGGCCTGTGGATTTGACCTAGTTCTGTACCTGCAGAGTGACTTTGTACAGCTGAGTGAGCGTGAGGATGGCTTTCTTCACCACGTTAACACTTTCATCCCTCAGCAACATGTTCAGGTTAGCGATCAGTCGGAGAAGCAGCTCGTTGTCCCTTTTACTGGAAAAAAAAAAAACATGACAAATGAAAAGTTTGAGAAACCTGCAAAATGTTTTCTTTCACACACACCTTACATTTACAATCATGCATGATGCTGATGGGAAACACTGCAGTCTGATAACCCACCATGCTTCCTCTATGAAGCCAATGACGAACTTTCTCACTTCCATAGACTTGTCAGTTTGAAAAGCGATCATCTCCTACAAGACAAACAGGGTGGGGTGAAAAAGAGGCTTTATGAAGTAGAATTTTAATATATGAATATGTAAAGATAAAGAAAACAATTGCATATTGGGCTACTTTATATTGAATACTGCTTTGGCCGTATAGCCTCACATTCAAGTGTATTTCAGGCCAGATAAAGATACAGTTAGTATGAGACTGTGGCTCTCATGCTTACTTACATCCAAGAAATTGTCAAGTAGTGAAGGATCCTTGTTGATGATAAGCTCCTGGACCTGAAAATGGCATAAAGTTCAGTCAGTCATTGTTCTCTACCTGCTCAATCCCTTTCATGGTGGCAGGAGGCTGGATCATATCCCAGCATGCATTGGGCTGAAGGCAGGGAAACAGTCCATCACAACGCAAAATAACAAAGTGATGCTTAGAGAACCTTTAGTATTTAGACAAACTCTTAAATGATTTCCCAACTGCTTTTTGTTCACATTTCCTTGTGGATCTCACACAACAGAGTAGGAAAGCCGGACTGGAAGAGAGCAGATTACGAACCTGTTTGAGGACCGTCAGCTTTTCATCTGTGGGGATCAGAGCGGCCTGATTCAGAAGATCCACCACCTGTAAGAGGAAGTCAAAAGACAACATGAGCTACTCCTTAAACTTTTATTTATATAGTAACTACATGAAATTTGAGGCCTGGTTGCCTCCTATCCTAAATCTCCGTGATGTTAATATATTTCACAGGAGAGTAATAGGTCACTGTTATTCCTGCCAGGAATCTTGCTTCTCTGTGGCCGGTTTAGCTACTCAACACAAACACCTTTTTAAAACTGGAGATCGTGCACTTGCAGGGATTAACTGTAAATAACGCATACGATTTTTACGTGCTTTTACTTTTCATCTTCAAAACCGTGTACTGCCCCCTCCATAGTGCACACTGATCTTTTGCAATAAAACAATTTGGCAGGAATAAGAGTAAACTTAACTGTTGATGTGACCAAGTCAACTTTGCTCAAGTCCCAAATCAGTCTCAAGTCTTGAGGTACAATCTCAAGTCTTAATGTGGATTACCAAGTCAAGTCAGAACAAATCAAGAGACCAATATCAATTTAATATCTTAAAGACAACTAAATATCTAGGACTTTTTAACGCAATATGGCTTTAATAGGATAAAAGCTTGGTAAGAGCATCACAAGTTTGATTTCTATGATATTTTGTCAAGACTTTAGAAACTTTTTCAAGTCATCAAAACAGAAGTCAAAGTCAAGTCCCAAGGCACCAGAACCCAAGTCTTCATACACCAAGTCAAGTCTCAGGCAAGTAAAACTGTGACTCGAGTCTCCACCTCTGAATTTAACTGATATTCACTAATGTAATATGTATAATTCTCAAATATCACGCAACACGCAGGTTTATCAATGAAGCAAAGAGTCATTTTTCACAACTGTATTTGGGTCCACGCAGGCATGATGTCACCTCCAGACACCTGCAGTCTGTCTGGAGCTGCCACCTGCCCGGCGGGCCTGTCACCTTTTCACTGGTGGTCATGTCGACGACATGCGGCGCCTCCTCTTCCTCCGGGGAGAAATGTGTTTCCATGCTGCTGCTCGTCCAGGCCCGGCTGCACTACCTGGATAACATGCTCCTCAAACCTCAGGAAACACACGAACCTGGATAAGACATAAACGGTATAAACGCTAGTGTTATAACATTGTGATACATATCGTAACGTTACAATAATTTACCAAGAGGGTAATTATTCATACTGACGTTAGTGTTTATTATCGTGTCTATCGTGTTGCACAGTCAATTATATTAGTTAAAAACTTAAATAACAACTCAATCATCACAATTAAGAAACATGTAGGTCAGCTAACGCATTAGCCAAAAGCTAACAGTAGCGTCCATGACTTTACAAGCCACCGGAGAGTTATGATAGATTTACGATACCTATCGCTAATCAGACTTTTTATTTCGTCGTAACGGAAACCATCAAACGTGGCTGGTGTGACGAAGTTGCAAATCTATCACTTTTCACTTGTTAAATGAGCACAACAACTCTGTTTGCCATGAAGGCAGCCATGTTTAACTAAAGAGCGGTTCCTCTTTTTCTTCTTCTTCGTTGGTGCGCCGCATGATGTGTGAGTATGTGATTGTGTGCTGCCACCTGCTGGGGGGATGAACTCCTCTCTGCGGCTTCAGAAACCATAACATTATTTTTGGCCACTTTTAGATGGTATGAATGACAGGAAATCCAGTGGTTTAAACTGTTCCACAAGATAAAAGTAACACCACAATATATACACAAATATTTAGGCCTTTATTTATACTTTATTTTCTATTCCTACTTTTCTATTCCTCTATTCTAATCCACAAACTTTCAAGGATTTTCCAGGCCCGTGGGAACCCTGTGTCTTGAATAAATCAGGATGACAGAAAAGGAAAGCTGAGATTAAAATCACAGGATGTTGGAAAAAATACTCTGCTAAGATGTAATAAAAAAGATTTAATAATAAATAGCTGTGTAATGTGCTTCATAAATACAGTATGTATACAATATGTACACATTTTAGGGTTTTTTTTCACACAGGACAAAACATATGAAACAGTTTGTCAGTTGGTTATCTTCAGCTTGACCGGTGGCACCCTGATCGCCGCTGCCTTCACCTCTGCTGTAATGTCGACACCCAAGGGAGCCCTACAACACAAAACCGACGTGAACCAGTGGTGATTTAATCAGCAGTGCAGATTCATCAGAACACAGTAGAGTCTGACAGTGTTGTATAGATCATAACATCTATTTTCACACAACAGAACACCAAATGTCTTCTTCTGAAATGGCTTCTGTAGGCCTAATTCATGGAAGGGATAAAATTCTCATAAAAATAATGTCAGAGAAATATAAATTGGTCTGTGAGAAAAATAACTGTCATTTAGATTAACACTTGTACTTTGAGAAGATTGAAAAATGGCAACCAAGTTATTCAGGGTTTCCAAACTCACTTGGAGATCAACTTCAAGGTGTTTTCAATGACTTTCGGTGTCTTATCTGGTGAAATTAAAGGACTCAAAATTGTCATGTTTTGGTGTAAGACATGACATTGGTGCAAGATAGACATCATAGAGGCTTCATTTTTTTTTTACACCTGATCTTGTTAATTCAAGAAATCCTGGAGAAATCCTTCATTTTAAAACAAATTGAATCTCCATCACAGAGTTTTCCTCATTGATCCGAAAGATCCAGAGATGTGAGGCACATTGCTGAATCTGGGTGCTATATAATAATTTTAAAAAATCAAGTACTTTTAAGGCCATCCATTCATTTTCAAAAGGCCTTATTTTCTAGGCCAGTGGGAACCCTGAGTATTTCTATGAAGGAAGGTGATGCTTTTCTGATCAGCCACTTCAGAACAATTGATGGTTTGCAATTCACTTTCCTGTGAAATTGTAAATGGAAATCTTCACTCAGTTCTGACTTACTTTGGCTCGTAGCTCACATCCACATCATGAGGCAGAATCCCCTTCCCTTCCCTCAGCCGCTCAACACCATTCCTAAAATATACATACATGTGTTTGTCTTAAATGAACATGATTCCAAAGCGGGTAAAATCTCTGAATTCAGTGTCAAAACTGTTTACTGATGTTTTTGCCAACACACACACACACACACACACACACATACACACCATGCAATCATCACTCCATTGTCGGTGCAGAACTTGGCCGGAGGGCAGAGCAGATGCAGTCCGGTTGCCTCGGTGATGATCGTCAAAGCCTTCCGGATGTATTGATTACTAGCGACTCCTCCAGACACGACCTGCCAGAGAAGAAGAGACGTTTCTGATGAAAGCTTCACATATAAACATGCTGTGTTTCCGGTTTAAAGGTTCTCAGTTACAGTTAGGTCTTAGGCTTTTAGCTGAAGTTACAGTTAATGCAAGTAGAATACATTTCAATTCCTATATCACTTATCAAGAGAAGAGAAGACCTGCACTCTCAAATGCAGATTAAAAAGTCTGGTTAATTTGGCAGATGTTTCACCCATCAGGGCTTCATCAATGTTTGAACAAACAGGAAATAAACAGAAATAATAATAACAAAATGAATTAAAAAAAGGAAAACAACAGTGAATTCTCTTCTCTTGATATGTGACTACACAATACAATACAATACAATACAATACAATACATCAGTTTATTTCATTAAATAAGAAGCAACGTGCTCACCAAGGTGGGACTGCATGCTGGCAGAAGGCCTTTGGCTTTACAGAACAAGATGGCGCGATGTGTGCGCTTTGCCAGGTGAGCGGCGACGGAGTGCTGAGTGGCAGCTGCGATGTCGCTCACGCAGGACAACAGCGCCCCCTGCTGCACACCTGGGGAGAAGAAAAACACACGGAGGGTGAGTCTGTCCCACTGCGCAGCCGAGGGCATCACCAGGCGAATTCAGGTCAGTCAGTCAGTCAGTCAGTCAGGTAACACTCAGTGAGATGATGCGCTTCATCAGATGGCCTCTAAAGGGCGTTTTTGACTGTGAGATGCAGTGTTTCCCATACAGAGGCACAAAATCAAAAGTTGGTCATATAGAAATGGATCTCAATCGATCTCAATCAATAAGTTAATCGATAATGAAACAAAACATTAGTTGCAGCCCTAATGCACAACCAGTACCAGTTGTTTGACTGCAAAGTGTTTTTGAATCAGTATTGAATTGAATATTCCTGTTTAATTTTTTCAAAATGTTTTGCACTGGGTATTTCAGTGTGTCTTACTCATCCAAAGACATCAGACAATAAATAAAGTTCTAAAAACATCTAATGTTTAATCCCCATGGTGACAATCACTGACTTACATGGTTATGTTTGTCATTCAGGAGAGCATTAATCATTTCATGCACACCGACTGTCCTCTTACCTTCCTCTGCCTCTGTTTTCATTATAGTCATTGTAATCTGATTCCGCAGCCCAGCGAAAGAAAAGCAGCAGTCATAGTTTTGTCCCATGGGCGTCCTGAAGGGGAACCTCCTCCTGTCCCCGTCCGCTGCCAGCAGCTCTATAGCTTGTCCCCCGCTCAGGGTGGAGCAGCGAGGGTGTTTGATGAGCGACAAACGTCTTGCCACCTGTGAATGAAAAACAAAGATTCATTTTAGTTATGATCACAAGCTGAACATCACAACCAGAAAAAAGCAACAACAGCCAAGTTTAAAGGCCCTGAATACTTATATCCCAGAGGTCTGACCAAGTCAACTTGCAAGAGTCCCAAGTCAGTTTCAAGTCTTGAGGCACAAGTCTTAAATCAAGTCCCAAGTCTAAATGTGGATTACCAAGTCAAGTCCATGTCATTAATGTCAAGTCTCAAGTCTAAATGTAGAACAGCGAGTCAAGTCAGAACAAATCAAGAGTCCAGTATCAATTTAATATCTTAAAGAAAACTAAATATCTAGGACTTTTCAATGCAATATGGTTTTAATAGGATAAGAACTTGGTAAGAGCATCATGAGTTTGATTTTTATAATCAGTTTCAACTTCAATCATCACTTTCAATCCAAGTCATTTACACAAACACAAGATCTCAAGTCAAGACTTTAGAAACCTTTTCAAGTCATCAAAGCACAAGTCAAACTCAAGTCCCAAGTCACCAGAACCCAAGTCAAGTCAAGTTTCAAGTATTCTCTTCTCTTCTTCTCTTGCATCTTCTTTTTCTTCTTCTTTCTTTCTTTAGAGTAAAACTGCCTTCCCATGAACTGAAATGCATGAAACTTTGCAGAGTGGCCTAGTTTAAACATTCTCACTTTATCCATCGTGTCCCCCGGAGCTTCGTCCAGCGTTTGGCCCAGCAGCAGGAAGTCGTCGACTCCTCTGGCCACGGCGAGGAGCGAGTGGCCGCCGGAGATCAGCAGGACCAGGAAGGGGAAGGCGACGGGCTGCAGCATCCTGACGGTCAGGGCGTGGGCCTCCATGTGGTGAATGGGGATGAAGGGCTTGCTGTGACGCCTCACGAAGCTCCGGCTGAAGTCCAGGCCGACGCCCAGGCTCAGGGCCAGGCCGGGCTTCACGGTGGTGGCCACGGCCGACAGCTGGCCCGGGCTCACGCCGCTCCGCTCCAAAGCCTCCTGCACCACGCGGCCGATGTTTTCTCTGTGCAGCTGCTGCGCCACGGTGGGGATGATGCCACCGGTCCTGCGACATGCAAGTGGAGAGCAGAAATCAAAGTGAAAAACTTACTGATATTTTGTTCTTTTTTTTTTTTTTTTTAGTTATTTTAGTTTCTACAGAAGAGGATTAGGGCCACATGTGAAAAATGTATTTGAGTTCTGAGTTTAAAGTCAGAATTCTGACTTTTTTCTCAGAATTCTGACTTTAAACTCAGAATTCTGACTTTAAACTCAGAACTCAAATACATTTTTCACATGTGGCCCTAATCCTCTTCTGTAAAAGTTTCTTTTCTCTTTCCTTTTCTTTTTTTCCACGTTTTTCAAACTTTCCTTATTTTTCAGTTTTGTTCCGTTTTTTCCATCTCTAAATTTAGTTATTGATGTTTAATTTACTTTTGAAGGTTATCTTATTACTTTAAAAAAAGAAGCGATTATATTATCGTCAAACAGACCTGATATAAATAATGTACAGGCATTAATGTGACAAATACAGTAATAAGTATATTAAAACAAAGTGAAAAACTCCAGACTTATATAGCTTATATATAAGGCTGGACAACATTATCGTTAATCGTCTTTCAGTGGAATCATATCATCATGATATGATTTTGGGATATCTTGACACACTTTTGCTGTCAAAATTGATGATAACAAGCAAATTGTATTTAAAAACTCTGACAAAGTGGGGTAGGAAACATTTTAAGTAATATTATTTTAAAATTATAAAAAAAATGAAATTTTCTAATAGGGTAATATTCCTACCATATCTAATTTTGTCCGTTTTTTAATAAAATGTTGCTTGTTATCATCAATTTAGACAGCAGAATTGTGTGTCAGGATATCCCAAAATCACCATATCATGACGATATGTTTCTACTGAAAGACGACAAACGATAATATTGAATTATCGCCCAGTCCTATGTCTGTGACTTACTTCAGATGCACTTCTTTTTGGGAGTGCAGAGACTCTCCCAGGATCAGCCCGGCCTCGTCCATCACTGCAGCCCCGGTGTCATCACAGCTCGTCTCGATGCCCAGCACCAGTCTGGAGCAGGAGGCTTTTCCATAGGCAGAAGTGCATGAAGGTTTGAGTCTGAAGTGTGGCAGTCTGTGCAGGTTCACAGCTCTTAAAGGCAACATAGTATAGTGGCTTGTGTTTGCCAACCGTGTAAGAGTCTAATAACTTGAGGTAACCTGACCAAGTTCCCTCTGATATGAATTCACGCCAAAAAGCACGATAAAGACAAATATACCAACATACCACAGCGTCACATTGGGCTTCAGAGCAACACATCTGTAATAGACAACATATGAAGCCCTTGAGTTTCTAACAGAAAGCGGTAGGTCACTTTGAATCTTGTCTTTTCTGTTTCATGCAGTGCTGTCTGGCTGTGTCGCATGTAAATAATTCCGTCTAGCAGCAAAGAAAGAATGGTAACGTGAAGTAGAGATAGTAGAAAACTGCCGAAAAAACGAGTACATTTTTCATGTAAAATTATTTAGCAATATCGGCTTTAATAGTTATGTGCTGAATAGCGAATACGTTGGCGAATCGGTAAGAAAATAATGCATGGGTCAAAGGAATAGACACAAGTTTAGGGGATGTTTTAGTCGGTTGCACACTCAAGTAAGCATGGAGTCAAATCGTTACTGAGAAATTCAATGATATATTCGTCTAAGTATCGATGTCGCTGTACAAAGAGGTAATGGAGCGTTTTTAACATTTCTTTGACAAACTGAATCAATTTTTGGTTTTGGTTTTTGCGACTTTAATTTACACTATAATACAATACAGGCGTGGCGCTGTTTCACATTTTGTAATTTGCGTTTCCCATGCAGTTTGTGGGCTAAGTTGCCTTCAGTGCTATCAGAAATGTCGGATTTCCCACATCAATGTACTAAATACAACTGGGAAAGTTGGCAGAGTTGCCGACATGCGACATAAGGGGGCACGGTACATTTTACTATCAACAACTGATTGTAAAAGTGATATATACCACAACATTTGGCTATTAGATGAAGTAAAACCTCATCAGTTACATGATGTACATTTCTCTTGTTTTTGTCACTGCAGCACAACCTATCTATGTGCTGGTTGATTTATATCAGAAAACAACAGCCACCAACAATAGTTTTGTTAGAGGGTCCGTTTTGATAGTATTTACGACTAAAAGCACTAGAATGTGCGAGAAGTCGAATTTACCACTATAGAAGTAAGAAGTCGGAGCCGATGAGGAGCACCTGAAGGCATCGTTCCGTCCATTGATTTTACTGTCGCAGATGTTATAGCTGCTTTATAACAGCAAAAGACAAATCAATACTCATCTAAAGGGTGTCAGTGAACTTGTAATGGATCCTACATTCTGGTCGATATGTAAATGAATCGCCAAAAAGCTTGACTGTGTTGTGTTTGAGGTGTCGGAGGATCCAGATGCTATGTTGCTAGCTTGCTAGCTAACTCAGGAAAACAAGGAAGTGCAGCGATGACGTAGAGGAGAGGACTACTGCGGGTGATGGAGAAACGTCCTGCTGCTAACAGATAGCCCGGCTTTTTCACTACTAACTCCGTATTCAGTCAGTAAGTTTTGATCGCAGACTGTAGAAGTTGTATTTACTTAAGTTCTTGGTTGTTTACGTTCAAACTTATAGTGTTACAAGTTCAAAAGATGGCTGTGGTACCACTTACTTACTGTTAGCCACCACCAGATGGGTAGCTTAGCCTGCATTAGCAAACTACCAAGAAGCACCTGATCTACTAACCTGAGTTTTAACAAGCATTTCATGACTTTTCACCAAGAGGCATGGAGCAGCCGGCTAGTATTGTGGAAGAACTGCAACAATTTGCCCTAAAAGATGCTCCACCAACAGTCTATTACATTCCAGATTTCATATCAGAGGAAGAGGAGGCCTATCTTTTACAACAGGTTTACAAGTCACCCAGAACCAAATGGACTCAGTTATCGGGGAGACGGCTGCAGAACTGGGGAGGACTGCCACACCCCAAGGGGATGCTGGCAGAGAAGATTCCTGATTGGCTTCAGCAGTACTGTGAGAGAATTTCCTCTCTGGGTGCGTTCAGTGGGAAAACGGCCAATCACGTGTTGGTGAATGAGTATAAGCAAGGAGAGGGGATTATGCCTCACGAAGATGGGCCTCTGTACCACCCCACCGTCACCACCGTCAGCCTGGGCTCCCACACCCTCCTCGACTTTTACAGACCCGTCAGCAGCCAGGGGGGGGACGCCCCGCAGACGGAGGAGAGCCGCTATGTCTTCTCTCTGCTGGTGAGGCCACGGAGCCTCCTGATCCTGCAGGAGGAAACGTACCAGAACCTCCTGCACGGGATCCAGGCCTGCGACCAGGACACCCTGACTGACAGGGTGGTGAACCTGCCGGCTGCCGGTGCGCTACCGGGGGAAACACTGACCCGAGGCACCAGAGTGTCTCTCACCGTACGGCATGTGCCCAAAGTCATGAAGGCAAAGCTCCTCCTAGGGAGGAAATGAACAAAGAAGTTGCCTTATCGGACTGATAGGTTATAACATCACATACTGTGTGTAAAGATCAGGTTCCACTGACACCATGAAGCTTAATGTCAATGACAGTCAGTAGGCTGCAGTGAGAATGATATGGAGGGTTTGGTGCAGAAGTGACATTTTGTTGAATGTTAGTATTATATATCATTAGGGGTGGGACAAAATATTGAAATTCAATATATTGCAAAACAAAAATGTGACAATATACGTATCGTGGGGCAGAAAAATCCCGCAATCGCAATATTAGCTCAGTTTTATTCTGCTGTTGTAATCACAAATGAGACAATTTCACACGCTCTCCATCTCAATTATATTATTTGCACTTTGTAATGACATTTTTAAATTGTTTACTTTCTAGAAAACCATTAATAAACATGATTCTGCACAGTCAGACTTTGTCACCTTTTATTTATTACATTGTATCGTGGTTGTATCTAATCATGAACTCCATATGGCGTATAGAAACGTATCGTGAGATAAACGTATCGTCCCATCACTATATATGACTTGAAAGCTCTTGTTGAGCTCTTGAATGAAGAGATGCAGTCATTTCAAGTTTTTGGTTTTGCTCTGCTATAAAATTAGGAAGTTAGCCCCTTTCGCTCTAAACACTCACTATTTCATGTGTGTTTATATTAATTGGTTCAGTTTCTTAGCTGGATGTCCATATAATAGTCTCAGTGGTTCCTCAGTGTTTAACCTCAGGAGCTGCAGTGCCTTTTCTCGACATGATCAAGGATGAGAGAAGAACTTAAATCACAAATGATTAGCCTATTGGTATTGCTTGCTGTATGCATTGTTCACTTAATGGTGATTATTAGAAATCTACACTTGGCACAGTTGATGTTGTCTGTGGTACTGTTATAGCCCAACCCGCGTTTACAGTTACAGTGCATACACAATTTTGATGTTCATTAGTTCTTCTTAATGTGTTTTAGAGATTACATGGAAAGAAGATGGTATACCATTCAAAAAAGTCCTATACTGTAATTTATGGCTGGAAAATCGGTCAGAATGAGTCAAACTTAAAATGCATCAAACACAACAAAAATGAGTAACGTCGCAATGTAATTTCATATTAACCATAGTGTAGGATTCATTTCAAGTTCACCGTTACAAGTTCCCTTGAACCGACAACTGATTAATTCATGTTAGCATTATAAAATCTGCCACAACTGTTGGGACAGTAAAATCAACAAACAACAAACGGTTGTAAACACTACGAAACCAAACCCTTTAATTTTATCCCTGAAATGTCCTTAATTTCTCCATTACATAAACACGAATTATCCATTCAAAATAACAGCTGTAACAAAGGGTTAGTTATCATGGGTTTTTAAGGGATCTATTTGTGGGTTGATTCATGGAGACACTAGTAATTACGGGATTTTTTTATGCCTTTTGTGCAGGTTTACAGGGTTATTAATGAGTTTTTAAAGGAAAGTTTCTGTCTCCCTGAATTTTTCATTATATTAGAAAGTAAGCAGGTCTTTTTTCTTCATTAAAGACTCCCTGAAGTCATTTTAAGGGTGATTTTGTATGAATTACGGGGTGAATTGATGTAAATGTAAAATGAAATACAAAAATATGCAAAGCAGCACTGCAACGGTCTGTGGGCTAAAGCTGCTTTGTTTATACAGATCAGACATTATCAGTTATCCACATAACCAAAAGACATTATGATCTATGTGCTTTTGTCCTGTAAATATACTGACTTTTGTTTCACTTTGGTTTACAACAAACATCAACAGGAGGACGCCGCAGAAATGGAGCCGCAGTCAAAACGCAGGAAAGGGTCAGAAGGTGACACCGACTCGTGGGTCGCCTATCCCGTTCTGTCGGACGAGCAGTCACAAGACACGGAGCTGATCGAGGCGTTTGCTGCGCCCATCACTGACAAGAAACAGACTTCTCGTATCGTGAAGGAGCTGAACTCCCTCTACCCGTTACCCGGCCTTCAGCACATCAAGAGGGTGCGGGCGTGCAAGGAGAAGGCCGGCCCTCACCCCCTGGAGGTCATCGTGTGCCTCGTCAGCGACGCGCCGGACAGCGAGAAGCCGGTCAGCGTCGACTCCCTGCTGCCCGCAGGTAGAGTCAGACGTGACGGGTTAGGGCAGCCTTTTGTGGTTCAGGTCCCAGCATGCCCTCCTCTGACCAGACCCCAGTTTGAGCTGGCGAGCAAACACTGGCCCACCTCCTTCCACGAAGACAAGCAGGTGACCGTCGCCCTGAGAGGAGAGCTCTTCAGCCCGCCTCAGAAAGCCAGGATGGGAGAGTACATGGCGGCCGCCGTGGCTGCTGCCGGAGCGGGGAGGGAGAGCGGGACGGAGGCCGTGGGGGCCGTGGTGGTCGACCCGAAGGCGGAGAGGGTCGTCGCCGTGGGCCACGACTGCCGGAGCGACCATCCGCTCCATCACGCGGTCATGGTCTGTGTGGACCTTGTGGCTCGGGGTCAGGGCGGCGGGGCGTACTCTTTTGACAAATACCCTGCTTGCCGGTTCACATCGCCCGGCTCCACTTCTACACCAAACTCAGAGACTTTGCAAGACGTTCCTGTTGCAAAGGAGGATGGTCAGCCATACATATGCACCGGCTATGACCTTTACGTGACCCGGGAGCCCTGTGTCATGTGCGCCATGGCTCTGGTCCACTCCCGGATCGGTCGCGTCTTCTATGGGACCGCCTCTGCTGACGGGGCCTTTGGGACCAAATATAAAATCCACACCCAGAAAGACCTGAATCATCGCTTTGAGGTTTTTAAAGGAGTCTTGGGAAAGCAGTGTGAGGATCTTAACGGGCTGGAGAACCACATTGAGAAGGAAAGTTTACAGGGAAATTGAGAATAAAAGCTGTAGTGTTTATCTTTTACATTTGGTCAGTGGGCCTGGAAACAGACATGGACCAGGGATTATAGATTCTTATTGTCAGTTTTAATTAATATTATGTTGTACATTTGTTTAAAGTGTACTTTTGTCAGGGGGATTCCTAGCAGCACCCCTGGAAACAGGTACTTGTAATTACATGAGCTAGACAGTTTGGGGATCTGATTTTCAAACGTTTCACTGCAGGAATATGCTGTACTTTTTAAACTTCATTCACCATTCATATGTAATAAAGCTTTTATTCCTATGTTGCTAGCGTGTGTATAATTGAGTACAAATGACAAGATTCCCACTGTGGCCCTGACTTTCCACGAGTAGGCCACAGTGCTTCTATGACCTAAAAATGTTTTGCTTCCCAGGTTTGTTAATGTTGTTTTTCAGCTCAGGAAATCTCTTAAGGGGTAAACAGTCTGGTTTCCACTACAGTTGGGCTTGCTATGGAGAACTGTCCATACAATGTATAAAAATAGCTGAAAACCAACATTTAATGCAATGAATGTTTGAAACAAGTTGTAAAACACATTCTACAACAGTAAACTCCTGTAAAGTGGCACAATTGTAAAATTCCTCAATATTCCCTGACAGAATTTATCAGATTCCCTGACTTTTCTGTCTGGAATAAACCTCTGAAAATTCAATGATATTCCAGAAACACCATGACCAGTGGGAACTGAGCGACACGTCACATAAGAGATGCAACACTTTGAGGGCACAAAATGTTTTAATGAGGTTAGGAACAAAAGGGTTCAAGATTACTATGAGCTATAGCCAAACAAAACAGGACTAGCTGCCTTGTTGATAGCAAAAGGTCATAATCGAAACAAAGCAGCTACATGAATATAAGTACATAATAGACACACTGTAGACCTGCCTCAGTAAACACTTAATCTGGCAACAATAAATTGTCTCCATTTCTACATACAAGACTTTTTTTTAAACATACAGGACATAACAGTCCCAAAAAAACTATGTACAATGAAAAATGCTTGCCCTATTTGATTGAGTTACAAATGAGAAATGATTCACATACCAAGGAAATCATGCAAATAAAGAGTATGATTTCATTCTTCGCTCAGCATGAATAAGATTGACACCCATCACAAAATGAGAGTGTACCAATACACAATGAGCCATAGGCTCCTACGCTTAGGAAGAAAACATCTTTAAAAATACATTTAGGACATCTTCGTGGCTAGAAATTGTGACTCGGACTCAGTCTCTGTGTCACAGTGTGAAGTGAGGGCAAACAAAAAAAACAACCGAACAACCAAAAGCATCACCGCTGAAACCCGGGCCAGCCCAGGTCTGTGCAGACCAAAAAAACATCATTAAATATTCACTTAAGTTAGTAATGCATATGGCATCCTGTCTTCTACAAATCTACTCCTCTTTTTTTTTTTAAACATCTCACCTTAAACCTGATATATCTAAACGACGACAGTGACATTTACACAAACTGTACAAAACAGCTTAGTACACACGTCGGTGGTACAGATTACAGGGGGTTAACTAATCTTGCTATGGAGGCACAGCACTTTATAACACTCATCTTAATACTTGTTGATGCCGAAGATCCTCACTCCGTGTAGTTGTGGCAGCTTGGGGATCAGCACGCTCAAAAGTGAGGCAGTGTTTATGACGAAGTGCGTCGTGTCATACTTTGTGTAGAAACTCGCCAGGAAATATCTGTAGAGCAAAACAGAGGAGTTAAAATCCCTCAAGACCACACATACTGTACCTGCCAGTGGTTAACATGCAGGCCTTGGTTTTATTTTGATATACTGCACAGTAGAGCTGCAACGATTAATCGATTAGTTGTCAACTATTAAATTAATCGCCAACTATTTTTTTTTTTTTAAAGATTTATTTTTGGCATTTTATGCTTTATTTGAGGGATATAGTGAGAGAGAGACAGGAAGGTATGGGAGAGAGAGCGAGGGGAGGACATGCAGCAAAGGACCACGGGTCGGATTCGAACCCGGGTCGCTGCGGGAAGGCCTGAGCCAAACGGTACGCGCCCTACTCGGTGAGCCACCAGAGTAATTTTTTAAGAAAAATAAGTCAAAATTCTCTGATTCCAGCTTCTTAAATGTGAATATTTTCTGGTTTCTTTACTCCTCTATGACAGTAAACTGAATATCTTTGGGTTGTGGACAAAACAAGACATTTGAGGACGTCATCTTGGGCTTTGGGAAACACCGATCCACATTTTTCACAATTTTCTGACATTTTATAGACCAAACAACTAATCGATTAATCGAGAAAATAATCGACAGATTAATCGACAATGAAAATAATCGTTAGTTGCAGCCCTACTGCACAGGTTCCTAAACATCTCTGCTTTTCTATTTCTATGACTTTTCCATGATATATAATACAGTTTCTATGATCAACATTTGTTAGTATCGATGATGAAATTTTAGGTTTTCTGTAGGTAGTCGATTTGAATGTCCCAGTTCTCGATTTGGGTAGATAAAACCATATAAGGGGATTGGCATAATCATCATTTTTACATTTTACATTTTTTGTTTTCTCTTGCTGTTGCACTTCATCTGTGATTTGAGCCCTGGTGGTCATAGTAAATCACCCAAAGCTTGCGATTGGTAATCTACACCTGCAGCGCATATCCAAGGTCTGAATTATCCTTTAATGACTGTCAAATCTAAGGCAAAATGAAAATGATAATATATTTAATACATACAGAATAATTGGGGAGATGGTGAAGAACTTTCTGGATGAAGTGAACTGCACGCCATAGTCGAGCTGTTCCCAGTGTGTAAGAAGTCTGGCTTTTCCTTGGTCGGGGGTCTCAAAAGGCGTGCCTTTCACTGCATGCATAAACACATACATCCCCTGTAAAGACAATTCAGTAATTAGTGCAAGGGGTCAAAGTTCACATCACTAATCATTGTGTACAGAAAGCAAAACTATGGAGGATTTAGATTGTGCTTTATGATTGGCCAATCAATAGGCGGAAGGGCCTTTTTGTTTCCGTCTCTCTGCTCTGGGACTTGTGGTCTCTGAGCTCCAGATCTTTAACAATACACCTACAAGAGCCTAATTAATTTTGGGTGGGATGACAGATTATTGCAAACTAATTTAGCTAGCTTGTGAATTAAGTTCTTTCCTTTGTAATTAGAGGTGTAGATAGAAAACTTGCAAAACATTGTGGGATTCATTTTTTAAATGGAAAGGCTGAAGTATGGGGAGGGAAAAGTGAGAAATTCAAAATGCTGACATGCAGCCAAGGCATAATCAGCACACTGGTGTTATATTGTGTGGGAAACAATCGGCTATAGTTCACCTAGCACACTTCTAGCTGTTACTTTTCATGGCCTTCCATATTGCTGCGATACACAATCCTTGCTAAGTGCTTCAAGCCTGGGCTAGTAAATGATGTCACGCACGTTGACCTTGTTTCTTTATTTGAGGCCATCCATATAACAATGAAAGGCTAGTCTTGTGTGCGGACATGGTGCGGAGCGAGGAAATCATCATAATGGGTCACCAGTCAGGCTGTCACAAGGATCGCTTCCCAGAAATAGAGCGTAACTCTTAACAAGTAGTCACAGCAAAACAAAGACTCCGCAGTGGGAAATAGAGACCAGACTGTGTTTCGGCCTGCAGGATAAGCGTGCATAAGTAATCTACTGAGGTATGAGTTTATTTGGGTGGTGATTGTTAGGCAAGACCTGCAGTGAAGAAATGGTAATAATCATAAATAAGGGCACAAGCAGTGGTTTATCACACCTTAACCCCTAACAAACCTCTTATTCTAGACTGGTGGTTTAAAATGTTGTTTTAAAACACTCTGAAATCAAAACGGTAAAAGGTTTTGGAGCGGGATTTGTCGATAATCTGGATCAGGAATACAAGCCCATTTTGTTTTGGAAAACCGGCCCAGTCAGTGTGAGAATGTAACTTACAAAATTGTGTATGATGTTAGTGAGAGTCCACACCACAGGCACACTGAAGAAGGGTATGCTCAAAAGCACGATGTGAAGCATTCCAACACCAAGAGCGTAGGTCAGCCAGATCCCTCGGCTGTTCATGACCCGAGTGTTTGGGTTCACCTCGCTGTGTGCCACACCCACATTCATTTTGGTCTGTGGACAAGAAGAGAACAGTTATTGATTCATGTTAAAACCATATTCCACTTTGGTGTAACATTTATAGCTTTTGTAACTTCTCTCCCTCTCCTTCTTCCATCATTGGTTGTCCCGGTAATCAGTGGTGATATAACATTGTAACACCTATTTCACTTGAAGGCATCTGGAAATTGTACTGCCATCAGCCATACCAGTTTTTCTACGTTCTGTGTCACGGTGCCAAAAAGCAAATGTGCCCATTTGTAAGAACTGCAAAACAGAGTCTGTAAAAGCTGGAAAACTGGTTGTGAACACACACTCTGGGAGGCAAGTAACATCAGAAGATGACTATAAAATATAAGTTTTCAAAAGGCACTGAATCCTAGAAGAAAAATAGGAGCACAGAAAACAAATGTAGCAGCATAGCCTACCCTGTGTAATATTTCCAAATGACAATCCCTACTTTGAATCTTAATTGCCAAGGTGCACCATTTTCAATTTTCTATGTGTCCTACATGTATTTTTAGAAGCACATGCTACTACAATGGTGGCACTGTAGAACTTTGCCCCAACTGCACGTCCAAGACCAACAACATGAAAACACCTTGTGCAATCTTGTTCAACTTTGCCCTCTGGCACACTTTCAGCTGGCAGACTGGATTCATGAAAACAAGCAAGGCTTGCAATAATTAAAGGCGGTGATGATGACAGATTTTCCATTCCTAACCCACAGGGGTTGAATGATTCAAAATTCGTCTGCCAAACTGCATTTTGGAATAGAAAACAACCTCCAAATAACAGCTGACTGAAGATGCTGGTAGATAAGACAAATTCACCAGCCTCAGTGAAGATGTACAGTTTGATGTACAGATGTACATTTACATCCTCCTTGTTATACTTCTAATAGTGATACTGCTGCTAGCCAGACCCATACACATAGACACAGTTTCAAGCTATGACGTTCAGTACAAAAGTTGCACTTGTCAAATTAGCATTGAAAACTATCTATCCTCTGTAACATGAAGCCAACTTCTAGATTTGGCCTACTGGTACCCAGATCAGTTGACTGATGGAGACTCAAAGTTCAAAGTTGCAACATTAAGTTGCAGATATACTCGTCTCGTGCTGATAACATGGTATCTGATAATAGGGTCATTTGCTTTTTAGAAAGTATAGGCGTTTGTAGACGACTGCGCAGCCATTGGCTGGTGGACACTTGCAGGGGAAAATTCACAGGATTACTAAACAGATACGTTAATATGTTATTGTTCAAACCGCTGTCACTGGCTAGCAAGCTCCCCAAAACTCACAGGGCTTAGTCTATTTGCTGATTAACTGGCGTAGCTACAGCAGACTGACGTGGCCCTGTTCCAACAACATGAAATTAAGATGATGAAACCCTTAAGTAAAATAATGCAAACTGATGTTATCTAAAACAGTTGGTACATTTGAATACTCTAGCTCGCATTGCTAGCTGTGCAGACATGGGACGTCCATTGGAATGCTTTCGCTTCCAGGACATAGTCTGAGCCAAATCACCACTATCTATCCACAAACCAAGTTGGTCAGCATTAGGGGGATAAGTAACGTTACGTCAAACGTTAATAGTGTAAAATGAAATCCACACAACCCAGAGTTTCATACTTACTCAAGTAGCAGCGAGCACTGGGTGTATTTTAGAACCAAACCGCTACAAAGAAAAGCTATCCCCCTGTTAATGTGTGTGTGGTTCGAGGCACAGCACGTCGCCGACTGTCAAAAACGGAAGTAGACGTGGGTTCAACACGTTCTGAACCCGCCTCAACATTACTTCCAACCAATCGCCGATTTGGATTATTCGAGGGGCGTAAAGCGCGAAATTCACGTCGTTTCCGCTGTGTTGTTTGTTGATGAAAGATCCCACGAGGACTGCCGTCGCCTCAGAGTCTCCAGCGAGTCAGTAAATTAACAGTTTATCATCATCTGGGTTCGTAAATCTCTATGTAGCTAGCAGTTTATGTGAAACGGGCTCGTAAGCTAACTAGTTTAACCAAGTCAGATAAGTTGCAGAGCAGCTAGCTAGCTTGAGCTGCTGCTCCAAAACACCCAGCAACCGAATTAGGGCATTATCAACATGACATATGACATCTGAGATCCTTTTAGTTGGCTTGTTTGAAAGAGCGTAACTTCTAATCCAAACTAGATGAAAGTTACTAGATGTAACTATTGGTGTTGATGCGTCAGTGTGTCATTGCTAGTGCATGCGTGCTCATTAGTTAAACTGGAAGCCCTTACTTTAGGAATTCACGTTATTTCTAAGATCTACGGTAGTAAATCAGTATTGGTGCAATGAAGAATTCTCCTAAAGCCAGAAATCAAGACTTGTATCTGTGACTTCAACATCAAGATGTAAAATCTGGAGACGCTCCACAGATTTTGTCGCCTCACTGATTGTATTTGCATAGTTTCCCGTCAGAAATGTGTTCATATATGCAGAAAATCCATCTGGGTGTGCTCACAGTCATCTTTACCATTTTCCATATTTTTGCCAATTCATTCTCTAAACAATAACGAATGTGCCGTGCTGAATTACTTTTTTCCTAACAGCATGTGCTACTGTTAATATGCCCATTATCCCTAGGCTCCAGCAGGAAACCTGAATGTGTTTGAATATTGTTTTCCTTCTATTTTATGGCATGGTGTGTACACTAGAATCTAGATTGCGGTTGATTGACGGGTTTTGGACTGGGAAGCTACCGGCTCAAAATCTTTACATTTCTCACTGCACCCTTACCGGTCCTATTCGAGCCATGGCCCTGATTGTATTCAGTGGACCAAATGTCACACTCGGTCCTAAACTGAAACCAGGCTGTTTGCCTTAGCAGGAACCTGGCATCATGAAACAGCTGCCTCCAGACACCGTGCGGCTTCTGTCCAGCTCCCAGGTCGTCACCTCTGTGGTGAATGTTGTGAAGGAGCTCATGGAGAATTCCATGGATGCTGGAGCTTCAAGCATTGACATCAAACTGGTAAAGTGTCCTACAGACTACAGATTTACCCATTAGAACAATTGAGATTTCTTAAGCAATGGAGACAGACAATTTTATCTGTAGTAGGGATAGGACTAACTGAGCTAAAATCAATGTGGATGGTGGGCTTTAGTCTAGGCTTTAGGCTGATACCCAAGAAATGCATCAGGGCACATCTATTGTTTACTGTTTTGCATCTGAGGAGTTGGTCAGAATATTTAGTGATTTCTTGAAACTGATCTTTCTGCATGAGTATAAAAAGGTCACTCCACAAACCTTGAGATCTGAGGTTATTTGATAAGGTAGATGGAGATGCCATGGCTAATCGTTTGTACACTGGCAGAGGAAAGTGTGACCATGTGACCATATGTTTTCTGGCCCATTTTGTATCAAAGCATGTAGTGACATAACAAATAATTGTAAAGATATTAATGAAAACAAACAAACCATATCGTTCCTGCAGGTCAGTGAAGTAAAACTGTAGTTTAATCTCAGACCAGATTTTGCTTTTCACAACTCAGGCACAGGATAGACTCAATAATTTCCCTTCCTACTGAATTGGAAGCATGTTATCTTAAACTTTACTGTTACTGTTCTCTCTGTGTTGAATTTCACATTGCAGGAGAACTACGGGTTGGACCGGATAGAAGTACGAGACAACGGCCATGGAATCAAAGCTGCAGATACTCCTGTGATGGCCGTGAGACATTTCACCTCAAAGATCTGCAGCCACGACGACCTGGAGCGGCTGGAGACGTACGGCTTCCGGGGAGAAGCCCTGGGCTCCATCTGCGCCGTGGCCGAGGTCAGAAGTGTTCATTCACTGTAGTTATTATACGACCGTTAACTCAGCAGTATGATTTGTCACTGCTTTCCAGGCAGTTCTAGGGTCCAGCTGTTTCAAATACGAATTCATAGATGCTTTACGATGTTGCTTGACTCACTTTTTAAATGCATTGCGTTGGGCAATGATCGATCTGTTCATTTCTCTTCCCTTTGGAGCTTGGACTTGAAACAGAGAGCAGTGAGGTTGATCTGATGTCTCACTGTGCGGTTTTCCCTCAGGTGGCTGTCACCACGAAGACAGAGGAGGATGACATCAGCACCCAGTACACACTTGACTTCACAGGGAAGATCGTCTCTCAGAAGCCGTCTCACTTGGGTCAAGGCAAGACACCCCTTTTTTTTATTATTAGGGGATGACATGCGACAAAGGTTCAAATCCCGGTTAGATTGTGGTTACATGGTACACGTGGTTACATTAGATCACTGAGCCAGCAGGACGCCAGAGGCACCCTGATTGAATCATCACCCTCATGCTAAAAAATGATAGCACCAATGTGCAACAAAATGAATGAATGCGTTGCTTTGTGAAGTGTAAATAAACAAAAGCTGTAGAAATCATCACAGCTGGAGACATCATGGATGTTTTGATAGCAAGTTTCATTGTGTGTAATGATTTATGGAAATGTGATGCCATGACACTGATAGTTTGCATCATGCTTGTCTCCTTCAATAGCCAGAATTTCTACTTTATTATGAATATGAAGTTATTGAATTATTTCATGCTTGCATAATACTGTTTATGAATATCTTGAATAGGAGAATGGAAAGCTTCTTATCTTCTGATGTTAAAGATAGTAGGTTAGAGTGCTCTGTGGAAAGAAGGGTCTTCTAATCAATAGGAAAAACCGATCAACCAAGGCACAGTAAAAAGCCTTTATTCAGGGCACAGTTTTTAAACTTTTCATAATGAATAGCCAAATAGAATAAAGGCTTTTTAACCCATTCTGGAGTGGCTTGGCTCTCGTTTTCCTCCTTGTTTATGAATAGTCATGCTTTTCACTGAATCTGCATTGGTAGATTTGTGCAGCCTTGTCCCAGGAAAAAGTAAATCTCATACCAGGAAAGGTCGCCCATCGCTGCCCTTTGTGTTTTCCAGGTACCACGGTGGGTGTGCTGAAGCTTTTCAAGAATCTTCCAGTGAGACGGCAGTACTATGCCAGCACAAAGAAGTGCAAGGAGGAACTGAAGAAAGTGCAGGACCTGCTGATGGCCTACGCCGTTATAAAGCCCGACCTGCGGCTCACACTCACTCACAATAAGGTACAGTGGCAGTCAGTAACTCTCCCATCAGTTTTCAGACTTACCTAGTGAGCTGGAGATTTCTTTCATTGGTGATTAATCGAAAGTTATGTAACCAACTTATCTAAAAATAGAAGAATATGAAAACAGATGTAATTGGCAGCTGTTTTATTATGTAAGCCCTGAACACACAACCTGTACCAAGGAGGCAAAGTATAACCCATTTTTTCCCCCAACAAATGTAATAAATATAAATTACAAACTGTTATTAATATTTAGGCAACTCCAAATTTAATGTAAAGACTAATATTTCTGTTGTCGACTAGCACACCCCCCAGCAATCAACCAGCTAGTCTACTACTGAATTGTTTGGATTACAAAACAAATTATTTTCCTTTCCTGTAGATTGATTTTAATGATTTTAAGAATAGAATGAGGTTTTAATGTTCCTGAAATCCATTTTCAAAAAGGACTTTTATCCCTGCTTGCGTTCAGTCTGCTACATATTCATACAGCAACCACAAGGTGTCCCCATCAGTCTTCAGATGTCTCATGTCCCACCAGTATTGGCTTGAAAGCCCATTCAATTACGGTTGATAAGCCTGGAGTGTTTACAATATAGCGTCACATTTGTGGTAACCTCAGTAATAAAACTGATATTTGTAAATGCACTGCTAATGCAACCAGTGTGCTCCTATATCTACCAATACACAATACAAAGGATTCCTTGTGCTTTTTAGGGTGAGCGTCCATATAGAAACCTGTGCTTTTCTATATAAATCCCCTTAAATTAAAGGTTGAGGATTTATATTCCAAACATTTTCATGCCAGTTTTTTTTTTCCTCAGAAATTGTCACCAGCCTCTTTGTTACCATGTGTTGGCAATGCTAATGTAAGTCAATGGGATATGAAACCATTGCTCTAAAAATCACATGCACACAATTAAATATACCTACAGTTGTAAATTGGTTGTAGGGCTGTTTGAATGGGAGTGGACGTGATTTTTGAGGGGAATAGTCAAAAATCATCATATCATCACATCATTTAATTCATACAAACAAGTTTGGTCATAAAACACACATTCATATTTTTTCTTTGGTGCACACAAAATGTACAACAATTCGAGACCACATCTACTTGCATAAATAGTGTGTAAATTAATTTTGAATGCACGCTGCAGCTCAGATCATTTGCAGACATTCATCAATTTTCAGATAGTATAAGAACAAATTCTACTTTGTTTTGCTGTTGACATTTCATCAGCTATAAATAATATATTCAGAGCAATATGGAGCTTTTATTATAACTAGTTATAAAAACATTTGATACAGCTTTTTCAACCTGTAAACCAAATTGAATGATTTTAATGACCTCATCTGAACATATAGTTGTGAGTTTGTGAACCCTTTGGACTTGCCTGGATTCCTGCATTAATTTCTCCTAAAATGACGTCTGATCTTCAGCTGAGTCAAATAATAGATAAACACAGTCTGAATAAACAAATAACACACAAACAGTTGTGCTTTTTCATGTCTTTATCAGAGACATTGTTTAACCATTCACAATCTAGGATGGAAAACGTATGAACCTCTTGGATAATGCTTCTATGAAAGGAAGTAATTGGAGTCAGGTATTTCAGCCAATGTGATGACATTCAGGTCTGGGTTAAAAGATCTCTAACGACTCGGCCGGGCCTCCGTCGATCAGCAGTCAGGCAGATAGTGCAGAAAGTGAAGTGAGGAAAGTGAAGAAAAAGTGAAGAGAGTCAGCACTGTAGCTACTCTCCCTAGGACCGGGCGCTCCGTACAATGCTCCGGGAGGTAATGGCTGTGGATCTGCGGGCATCTCTTGCACTTGCTAATATCTGTGTTCATGAGTCCACTATAAGAAAAACACTGAACTGGAGTGGTGTTCATGGAAGGATATCACGGAGGAAACCACTGCTCTCTATCTAGCTCTCTAACTTTTTGGCAAAAAGACACATTGCTATATTTGGAGGAGAAAAAAAAGACTGAATACCAACACCAAAACCTCATCTGAACCATGAAGCATCATGGTTTCGGGCTGCTTTGCTGCCTCAGGGCTTGGACGGCTCGCAGTCATTGAGGTATCGATGAATTCCATATTGTAGAAGAAAATTGTACAGGAGAAAAAGAGAATACAGAGAAAAGAAACAGGTCTGCAAATGAACAGCATGGACTGCAAAGTGTTTCTCTTGAGGAGCTTTTGTTGATGCCCATTAGCGATGGGAGCAGTTAAACGACTAGTCCATTAGTTGCTGGCTGAGGTAGTCGACAATAGGAGATTTTATATTTGTTAACTTTACGAGGGGAAAAAATCAGGGTTGTACAGGGGTTGCGTACTTTTGGTATACACAATAAAAAAGCTGTCAGTTATGCTTGTTTTTGGCCCATTTTAGACAAGTTGTTTGGTCCGTTACCTAATTTTAGATTAACCGGCAGTGGAATTAGTTAGTAATTAGAAATTCCCATCCCTTACGCCCATTCCCACAGCTAACTGTTGGGTGTCCGCAGCACAACTATGGCTGACTGTGAACTTGAATTTGGCAGATTATGACGCCTGAGTAAGTTGCTGAACGCAGCTGCAGACCGGCCCCAGATTCTGTTTCATGCTGCAGCCAGTTTGTACACAAAAGGGGATAGGGGGGGTGGGGTGGGGTGAGGTGGGGGGTCACAGGAGGGACGAGTTGAGGGGTGAGTCAGGGAGGGGGCACACGACCACCGTATAACTTTCATTGAAATCAATTTCGAGCTCGTCAAGGGAGGATAGTGCCCCCATTTTGTACCATCAGCACTCGGTCGCCCCTATCCTGTATCTCGAACTTTGCTCTTCGGCCTGTGTCGTGTTTCACAGCTTCTTCAAGAACTGTTTACAGGAGTGATCCGTTTACATGCGCCAAATTGCATATTTCATAGCTGAGACATGCCCTGCTACAGAGTGCATGCTTTCAGAAATCAACACCCGGGAGATATATTCACTGGTGGACGCTAACGACAAGCCCACCCATGGGTGTCAAAATATGTGTCCTGCTTTCATATCTTCAATTATTTCAGATCTGACCGGATCATTACATTCATGCAGTTCCACAAGCATGATTGGAAAGTTAATGTTATTACAATTGTCATGTATTAAGGATGTCAAATTGCTTTTATATTCAATGGTACATATGCAAGATTATCCAAAACGTGATAGATTCATTTTGGAAGAAAATCATGACTTAAGTTACCTGCTGTCCTTAAAAAAAAAAGTAACATAATTTGTTTTAATTTTGTGACACTGATCATTTTGTTACAAAAGATGTCACTTTTAAAAAAATTATCACATTCTGGGACAAAACTTTATTGTAAAATCCTGTGATAAGGACAATCTTTTTCTAGCCACTGCCTACTGCTTTCTTTCAGCATATTTCATTATTGACCCGTATGTATTGAACCCTCCATGTTCAATACATAATTTACCAGTAGACCGTTTAGTGGGAGGGATTTTTTCTTCAAGGCCTGGACCAAATGAGAGTACAAAGTAGAACTTTTGGGCCACTGTTTGTAATGACATGAGTCTCTTAGCATTAGAATGTGTCATCTCAACTACTTTCACAGCAATATACAAATGTGAAAACACATAGCATGTTCAATTACTGATAGGGGCATAAAGTTGAATACTTGCAGAATCACAAGACATCTCAACATCTCTGCTGGTGTTCCTTGCCCGGGTTTCTGAAATAGTCTAGTAAAGCTTGGACATAAAATGGGACATGATTTCAGATTTCACTTCTGGGATTTGTACTGAAACATTTTGAACATTAAAACAGTAATCTGCCTCGTGCCCACATGTTGCTGAGTCTCTACACAGACGAGGTATGAACCCCAGAGCCCAGGATTGGTGGCCCAGTTAGCTATCTTGACAGGTGGGTATGCAATCTGGTTTTCCTGATGTGGACTGATTGAAGTTGACTGGTGTCATATTGTTCCAGGTGGCGGTTTGGCAGAAGGCCAAGGCGGCCGATCACAGAAGTGCCCTCATAGCTACACTGGGGCCCAGCGCTGTTGCCAACCTGCTCCCTTGCCACCATCACCAAGAGCAACCAGAGGTTAGTTGAGGGGAAAAATGCCAAGATGAGAAAGAACATGGAGCAGCTCTATTAGGTAGTTCTTGTCAAAATACTGTTCATCAATAACAAAATATTTTCAAGTGTAGGGACAGTATCAGAGTTTGTCAGCGTTTCATGCTTGTGTAACTATTCTAGAACTGCTTGCAAGGAGTATCTCGGACATCCCATAACAAAATCTTGTTCATTAATTCCTGGTGGTCAGCAGTCCTAGTCAAAATATCATTTCACATTTTAGGAAAATGCATGGCCAGTTTGATATAGTTTACCATGCAATATAAAGCAGTTGGAGTTCAGTTGGAGTTCAGTCATATAACAGTATTTAGGGTTCTCTTTTTTGATTGGACAGGTATTTGTTATATCAGGTTTCATATTTATCTGTTATTTTTATTGTTTCACATGGACCATAACTCAGCTGGACAAAGTCACCTCGAACATTGTAACGAATGATGCAGTGAATTTGGAGAGACCGCATGGAGTGCAGTGCACTCTGATGGATGAGCGTCATCGGCACATACCATTGCTGACCTGGCACAGAGCCACATGTTACCCCTCCCTGCCTATGCACACACACACCTCTTGCACTCCTTGCTCCCATACCGTTGTGTTCACTGCTCCCATGCCCTTTTGCCCTTCATTATGGAGGTATTATGGCAATTCAGCAGCAAAGACAGTCTTATCCCTCATAGGAAGCTCACTGCAAAAAAAAATCCATTGTAACATGTTGTTTATTCTTATATCATAAGTCATTAAAACCCTAAACAGGTTAAATTCTGTCAAGTGCGTGATATATTTGCCCTTGATTCCAATGCACTTTCACTTGTTTCAGGACTTTTCTGGAAATTAGTGTCAACATCTTTGACATTGTGTGCCACTATTATTAAGAAAATGACAAGAAACAAGTTGATGTGCATTGGAAATAAGTTAAATGGTCTCACCCCGATAACTGATTTGTCTCACTGATTTTAGAAAAATAAGAATTTAAGAGTCGATACTAGATTAAATGACTTTGGATATTGGATATTTTTTGCAGTGAAAATCAGCACGCAAGTTATACTTGGCCGTGAGCTAATAACCTCATCATGAACGCCTGGTCTCAAGCCAGCAAATGTGGTCAGTTGGTGGCTAGCCAACTATTTCCTTGCCCTTTTCTCTCGTGTTTTTTCCTGATGAGGAGTGAGTGATTTTTCTTAGCCAAGCTTTGCTGTGCTGATCGTAATTGAATTACTGTTGAGCGGTAACTTTCTGCTTGGTCACGGTAGGTGTCATGTGGCTGTTACCTGCCTCAAGGCTCCCAACTAATCTGGTCTGACAGATATGGAGCAGCCCTTTTCACCCCGTTTCTCTCTCCTTTTTCTCTTTGTTGTTGTTATTTTGCTGCAGCACTTTGGTGCCCAGTTATGAGAACAACCTTTCACCTTTTCCCCTTACTCCCTGTAGCAATGAAAGAGGACTTTTCTCCTCTCCGTCCCCAAGACCGAAGCTTAGCGATCACGGAATCCAGGTTGACAATCCCACAGGGGCCTCGCTCGGGGAAAGTTGTTGTAAGAGCCATTCCTCTGCAGAACAAAATGTGACACTCCTTTTTGGCAGCGTGACTACACATAGCCGCGGCCCTTCGGGGCCAAAGGTGCCATTCGTGCTCTCATAAAGTGACCCTAATGAGCAGAAATAGAGAGAAGCATATGTGCCCCAACCTGAAACTGCAGAGCATTTATTAACTTCATTGGCTTGCGTTGCTGCTAATAATGAGCCCTGGGCCATGTGAAAAAAAATGTGCGGGTATTCACCCCCTACAATCTGTAGAACGTTAATAGCTTTCCATAATTTCAAACTAGCTTACATTCTTCATGGTTTTTTAACAGTCATTGACATTATAACAGTTAAATTGTTCAGTTTTATGTCGAATCATCTATTATAGCTCATGAGAACTGCCTCAGGTGTGATTCTAGGCGATCAGTCATCAGGTAAGATGCAAATCTTAAGAGACAAATATTCAACAGCAGCTGGTTGGGCATGTTCAGTGTGAAGTCTGCATGTAGATGATACATATTGTGTGTGAACATCTTTTCTCCAACGTTATCACACTTCAGTCTTTCCTTGGTCATATTTCAGAAATAGCAATGAAATTAATCTTGACATTTGGTCAGCAAAAGATGTATGAAATGAGTGCAGTGAACGTTTTCGCGGCTCCTCCTCAGCTGCTCCTCCTAATTATGCTGTGGCACTGTATGCTGCTGCCAGTGCTGAGTGAATTAATGGCCTCATTCATGACTGTGCAGTCAGTGGACTGGATCCACCGTGTCACTCTAATTGAAAATGTTGTAATGGTAAAGTGTACGTAATGTAAACCCCTGTTGTCCAGTGTTTCAAAACTAATAATTAAGAGTGTTCGTTAAAAGTCCAATTAGACGCCTCCTGTGCCAGCCGACTGCTGAGCATGTTAATTTGTTTACCCGGTGCATTTTGTGTATTATATCGAGTAATTTGAAGCTCTCATTTCAGAAAATCCCCTAAAATTCATTATTCCAAGCGTTTTAGCATGGGGTGTAATAGTTTGCCAGTGTGTTTAATTGGTTTGGATTTTGACCGAAGACATAATTTTGTCATAAATCTTGGTTAGTAGGGATAATACTTACTCTAAAGATAGTGTATTTTCCAAACAGCTTTGGGACACAACATTTGAATCAACAATTTTATGTATTGTATACCTGACACACACCTTGTGGTTGTCTCGTGTTTTCTGTATTATTAATTAATTTTTTTTTTCTCTTAGATTTTGTTAGATGGCTTCTTTCCCAAGCCTGGAGCGGATTACTGTTCTACAAGCTCAACTAGCCATGACAAAACATTCATATTTGTCAACAACCGGCCTGTCCACCAGAAAGACATAATGAAGGTAGAATAATGGTCGATAAATCAATAGAATAAATGTGATACAGACAATATTTTGCTTTGACAGAGCCTAATACCATTCTTTTCTGTGGTGTTTCCCTATCGTCTACAATTATCATCCTGATTTGACTCTGTGATTGATCATCAGCTGTTGCGTCAACACTACACGGCTCAGTATCCGGCAGACTCGACCCGAAATCGCTACCCCAACCTCATGCTTAAAATCACTGTCCCACCCTCCTCAGTGGACGTCAATCTGACACCAGACAAGACCCAAGTTCTTCTTCACAACAAGGTAGCTATTATCATTTTCTACCTTAAGGGCTAGTGTTTTAAATGATACTGTGAGTATAGTTAATCAAAATGTTGATCAAAAGAACACGTCATTTTTTTTGGTCAGACTCTGTAGGATGCCATGTAAATTTCAGGCACTTTTTGATTAATTCAGCAACAGGGAACATTTCACTCATGATACAGTCTTGATCTTCATTTGCAAAATGAACCGAAAACCTTGCCTAGACCGTGTTAATGGAGATTAACTTCTGTTCAGCATCAAGATGTTGCTTGCCAACTGTCTGCTGTCTGCCATTCAGGAGGCTGTGCTGACTGCAGTGGAGGCATTGTTGGTTTCTCTCTATGGCTACCGGCCTACCGCCGAGCCCCGACCTGGGGACCAACTCCGCCATGATGCATCTTCCTCACCACCCAGTCCCTTGCAGGCTGAGGCTTCACTAGCAGCCAACAGAGGAAGTGCAGAGCGGGACGACAGTCTCGCCGAACATGATGTGGACGTCGTCAAAGCTGCGCCCAAACGCTGTGACACAGCTCTGTCAACAGGGACGAGCACTGAGGCATCACTGGACCACCAGACCACAAACAGCAGCTCGTCTTCCTCTGTAGCAGAGGACTGGATTGTCAACCAGGTCCCAGGAGGGCTGGAGTGTAACTTCTCCCTCTTTGATGATGAAATGGCTCTGAGCGGCACAACAGAAACAGGTTCAGCAAGCAAGTCTCCTGAGAGACTCGTGGACAATGCGGAGTTAGGCGCAGACACAAGCAAAGACCAGATATCAGCTGAGGACTGGAGCAGGGGGACTGCGTTGACGGACCCCTTAACAGGAGACACCCTGCAGCCCGTCAAAATCCACCAACCCTCCAGGCACGATAACTCTGACTCGGCTGAGGTCAAGGGTCACAGCAGCCTGAACAAAAAGATGCTCAATGCCATAACGGAGAAACGGGCTGCTCTGACGGCCTACGACCTGATCAGCAACCGGGCCATGAGGGCACCGCTGTCCCCCGCCGCGCTATTCGAGAAAGAGGCCAGAGCGGACGTCCTGAGGGAGAAACCCACAGCCAGCCTCCAGGATATCAGCGCCGCCGTTCACGAGAGATGGAAAAACCTGGGGGAGGAAGACCGTAAGAAGTGAGTTTCCAGACCTTCGCCTTCCAAGCAGTTGTTTCCATTTCTTGTTATTTGCAAGGCAGAGAGAGGGGAAAAAAGATTGACCTGTCATTTGCATGTGTAAAACATAGCCTGGAAATTTTGTTGATATGAGCTATGTTTTTATTTTCCAGACAACTGTGCCTAATATTAGGTTAGGTAGGCAACATTTTCCACAGTAAAACAGGTATTCTGCATGATGAAATGTCTTCCCTGTTTCCAAAGTATGCCATGTATCCAGAGCGTTCGCAAGTCTTACGTTCATCGCTGGTTTCATTTAACATTCATTCAACATTTAACCCCAAAACTACCCATTAGGATTACTTTGTTTCCTAAAGGTAAAGGCATTCACAGTGGCACCAAGAAGACAAATACTGATTCATGTGAAGTTGATTGATATGATCCTATGTCTCCCAATTTTCAAATTCATCCAACGTACGTGTACATTAGATGAGCACAGCGACAAGTGGATTTTTCACCTAAATCATACTGCCTTTCTAACCTTACTGTGATTTTTCGTCACACCCAAAAAATTCCATACATGAGATGACTATTTGTCCATCTGAAATCTCCCCTATGTTTACTTCTTAAGTGATACAAAGAATGGCACCTAGTTGGCTAGCCAAGAACAGAATCGGCCCAGAACAGATGGAGGTAATGAGCATTTGTGTTTGACCCCTGCTCCCTTCAAAGTCAAAGGATTTACATCAATGAACATAAGACAGGGATTGAAAAAGAGTTATTGGAAAAAAATGCCCAGGCAATCAGATGGATATGCAGTTTTTGTAGGGAACCTAGCCAATCCATTCTCCATGTTCAAGGTGTGCTTTTTTTTTTTTTTTTAGAGCTAAGCATTTTATCCACTTGTGCTGGGAACAAAATATTTATGAAATGATATGAGGAGACCAGAGAGCATAGTGCAATGCACAGGGCATGAGCAAGTCATCTTTACCTTTTCACTCTATGGATTGCATCAAAACCATATATCAAATTGGCCTATAAGTAAATCCTGTCACGCAGTCATTAGTAACTTCTAACAATATCCAGATGCACACAGACACGCCAGTAAAAGAAAGTACAAACTGTGCTATCTTCTGATCTCTATCCACCGAGCCACTCAGCTAGCATCATGGAATAACACCATTACACTGCACTGAAAGCACTTCAACCCAATTATGTTAGATTACTGCATACCAATTTAAAGTAATTGCAAGGGTGGAAAATGTGTATCAGCAGTACTCTGGGCCTTATATAAGGTATGGAAGAGTGTATGGAAAAAGACATCTGTTTAGAATCCTGCCTTGCGTTACTGCTGTCTTAAACATGAAATAAGATGCGGCAAATATTTGGCTCCTTTCACCGCCACTGTTAAGTGGCACACCACTTCTAGGAATCATACTTACACGAGTTCACGAAACAGGTCAGTTGAATAATGGGGTGCTGAAGTGTAAGCCTTAATGCTTAACATATGAATATCTATGGAAGCATGAGTTGGCAAATCCCTATTTTGCCCAGGAAAGTATTGTGTCCGAGCAGCCTATGTATGCCGGATTCTCAAGCAACAAGTATGACGCTAACAAGTTGGTCCCAGTAGCTAAATAATTTTTTTTGAAACTTAAATAGTCACTAGACAACAACAGACAACAGATAGATTAGCAGCTGTACTACACAGACGAAATTGCTGAAACTAACTGACTAGTTAGTTATCAATAGGCACAATATATGAAACAAGAACTGTCTGGCCTGTCAGCAGTCTGAATGACTTCTTTTAAATGAAGGCGTTTGGGTTTGTAACTAGTATCAGGGAGGGTTAACATGACAAATTGGAATAGCTTTAATTCCAAAGAAAGATGGTATTCGCTGTTATTGCCACTCTTAATGACTGATTGATTGAACTCTGCAGGTATGAGGAGAAGGCAAAAAAGCACGTGGAGAACCACGACCACCGGACCAAGCTGGCCTCTGCTGAAGGTGTGCAAGCCCCCGAGAGGCAGCCGAGCGCTGGCACCCAAAGGAGCCATCTGCAGGGCCAGAAACGCAAGGCCCCGCTCTCCAACCAGCAGCTGCTAGACCAGCTCTTCACTGCACAGCCCCAGAAGAAGACGAGGAGCCCCGCGCCCAAGCCCTCGCACCCCCTCCCCTGCAGCGTGGCTGCCCTTCGGCTGCAGCTCCGCCGCCTCTCATCCCAGAGCCGCCCGGCACCGCGGGGCCTCCGTCTTGTAAACCGGCTGGCCTCTCAGAGCGCCTGGGTCGTTTTATGTGGTCGAAAGCTCATGTTGTTAAATCCATTTCGGGTGGAGGAGGCCTTGCTGTTTAAGAGACTTCTAGAGAATAATATACTTCCAGCAGTGAGTCTGCAGAACCCTATACAGTTAACAGATGGGTAACATATCACTCACTTCTCACCTACCAGCAAAATGCCAATCCTGACAGTCGCATAGAATTGCAGGCTCATCCAATTTCTTTAACATGCATATAGATTTTTGAGATGATTTTTTAGATACAAGTAAATCCTAATCCTAGGTTTCTATTAATCTGATCTAATTTCCCAACATACAATATATTAAACATACGTTGGTCTCTCTTTTCTAGACTTCTAGGAGGGCCTGAGTATATTCAGGCTCTGTGCAACATGGAGAAAGAAAGCCCAGAGCTGAACGGAGGGGCCTTCTTCTCTGATCCCAGGCTTGTGGCGAATGGGTTTAAAATCAGATTCACTCCAGGTAAATTAATGGGAAATTAAATTTGTGACCCCACCCCTGTGGTTTGAGCCAGTCCAATATGCTTTTGATTGACCGAGCATTCAGCTGCTGATTTTTAGCATATTTTTCCATCCTTTTTCAGTATGACATGTTCTTTTTGATAAATAGTTGTACGTTATTTACATGTAACAGTACAACATACAAGTCTACAGCACACACTATCGTTCAGAGAGAAAACAAGCCTTTCTTATTTCTTGATTCATGCTGTTTAAAGGTCTCATGGATTGTCCAGTTTTATTTTACAAAGGTTGGAGCCATTGGCCATCATTAATGTCATAGTTCACCAATCATTTAGAAATGTCAAACGTACAGTCTTGAGTAACCGGATTATAGTCAATTATTTCTGATAGCGTTGCTGTGTCAGTATTGGATTAGTTGTGGATAAGACAAATTATCCCTTTTTCTCTGAAAACCTGTCCACAATGCAAAAACAATGAACAATGAAAGAGGGACTTTAGATCTTCTAGAGCTTTAGATGTTGAGGGACTGTGATATAAGACAGAAGCTTAAGATATATTATATTGTCTCTCAGTTCATTTTTTTCTTTTTTTCTTACAATTTTTGATATGTTACTTACTTTTGGCAGACTGTGGCAACTTTAATTACTACTCCAATATGAAATGACAATTTATGACAAATCACAGACTTCAACTACAACACTCTTGAAAACCTATTGGATTTCTGTTTGGACATACAACATACAAGATGTAAGGTTCATTAAACAGTGCAAAGTTGTTTTTGAACAAAGCTATTTTTAATTCAACAATTGCCTACTTTAACAGTGTCCTTGTAAATCAACCAGTTAAATTAGTGCAGAAGGTTGATCACAAATTGTTTTGTGATTTATACAAGTTTCCTTTTCTCATTATTATATCTAATAGCCATCATTGTGGGGGGGATCATTCAGAGGCAACCTGAATACTTTGTGTTGGTAAGAACTTTTCTCAAGACTTAGCACTTCATGAACACTCGTTGCACTAATATCTGCCTGAATATGCATCAAAGTAGTTTAACTATGTTGTACGGGGTAAATAGACTGAAAACCAAGGATAATGCAAATTATAGACATAATGTCCTCATGAGCCAGAATAAGTGCCAGTCACTATACATAAGTGCAACTAATCTTGAAGTGTTTGCCAGCTATTTTCCTCACTTTAGTGACGTTATTTCTCCTTTCGCTTGCAAAGGGTTTACAGGGTCGTCTGAATGTTGGTTGTTTTTGGTGCTGGAGGAGTAACCTCAGTTGACATTGTCACTCTGCCAGACAATATGGTCTCACAGTAGGTTTGTACCCCAGTGTGCAGGTGATGAGAATGGTTGCCCTTTAGGAAATTCTAAGAATTTTCAGTTGGCACTGCCAACCTCAGTGGGTGTGCGTGGGACTGGAGGTAACACTATGTAAGATGGTTTCATCGCACAATCTCTGCTGAATTTCTCTGGCTTTTTCTAGTGATTGCTGCAAATGTGTGATGTTGCAGATGTATTGCTGTTGATTTTCCAAAACTTGGTTTGATTATACAGATGTTTATGTCTTATTGTGGCAAAAATGCAGAAATTCATGAAAATTGGGGTCAGTTGTGTGGATTTCTCTGACATGTTATTTGACTATGAAATACGATAAAAGTGAAGATCACAAACAAAACAGCAAATTTCTGTAGGGAGTTAAATATGCAGTTATTATATTAAGTAGATGTGTTACCGTCAGTTATAATATTGTCATAGTTTATTTCCACGTGAATTTTCATAGGCAATGTACTGGACTGTGCGGTCTAGCACAGGCAAAATAGCCAGCAGCACTGTAAGTACCAAGGCCGTCAAAATCATTCTTGCTCTGAAGGAAAAATATGCAAGAAATATTGTAACTGTTTCCGCATCTCTAGATTTTTTTAATACCTTTCTGAATTCATTTCGCATCCGAAGTCATATATCAGAGGTATGAATTGTGCACTATTTGCAGTAATTCCTCATGAAGAGCGAAGCCATCATTCTCCCTCCCTACAAGACAACTTCCTTCCAGTCTGCTGAGGGCTTGTAATAGTCATTTAACACTCCATTTGGCCCTTCGCTTGTTTAACTTGGTCACCGGTCCGGGCGTAAACCACAATATTTATTTATTATTCTTTCCTGGAGATAGTAATAGTGTCTGGAGTATATTAATCCTTGTTTTCTGCTTGTTTTGGCCAGGCCTCCCGTCAGCCGAGAGACATCTGGAAGTGACAGCAATGGCAGACTGCGTGCCTTTCCTCGGCGTGGAGGACCTCAGGGAGATCCTGACTGCAGTTTTGCGCAGGAAGGCTAAGACTGTGCAGGAGTGCCGGCCGCTCAAAGTCACAAACTACTTGCAAGTGAGAAATGTTAGATATTGAACACCAGAGTGACATCTGATTTGAGGTCATGCAAAAAATGTGTTGCTGTATCTATTATTTTCTTTCATTTATTGATCGATGGTGTTGTGACTGTTCCCTCAAAGGGTGAAGCTGTTCGACTTGCCCGTCAGCTGCCTACAAATTTGACCAGGGAAGATGTGGAGGAAACCCTTCTACGGATGGAGCAGCAGCTCGGTGAGAGCGACCAGACCTGCATCCACAGACGGCCGTTTCTCCAGCACCTGTCTGACGTCCCATCCACAGACCAGGAAGCTAAGGCTCTGTTCAGGCCTTTGGAGTTGTGAAAAGTAGACACATATATGGAAATTCAGAATTACTGTACAGAAACAGTCATGTATGAACTATGACCCATTTTGAAACAACTTGTTTTTAAGCAGTTGATTATTCTCAAACTATGCTACCTGAATTACTACTAATCCACTCTTTTGCTTTTCAACTTTGCTTCAACCTTAACACAATAAATGTTATTTTTTCACATTATGTGCTTTTAACTCATTTTGTAAACTTTGAATGGGTTATGTTTGTAAATACAGTTGATGGCACACAAAATAGATCATGAAATGTTACTGAGTCATAATAAATCTAACAAATTTAGAAATGGATTTGAGGGTAGAACTCATTTAATAAATGGCCTAAATCGGTGTATCTACAGACTTTTTATCATCACTTCATTCAAGTCCAAGTCTTAATGCTCGAGTCCAAATCAAATCTCAAGTCTAGTTCTATTTGAAGAAGAAAGAAATTTGTATAACCTTTTGGCTGTCAGCTTGCTTAAAGTTATGCCTCATAAGATGCTAAATTGAGAGGCTAAAAATACCATACATTTTCCAGAAGCTAAATCAGATCACAAATGGCCTTTAACAAGTCTGTTCTTAACGCTAGCCAAACATAATGTAGCTCAAGCCAAACCTATTATAGTTGCTCTTTGGTAAAATGTTAAGCACAATTTAGAAACTGTCCTGAGCATGAAAAGAAAGGGGTTCGCTGAGCTTTGGAAAGTATTTCTGGAAGATCGATGGCTAGAATCCCCAGACTTGCTTGAAAAATTTGGGTGAGGAAAGTGAATGGGAAACGCTGCCCTTCTCTCCGTTTATACTGTTGTGGTGCCCTTGAGCAATGCACTGAACACCCAGCTGCTCCAGTGTAGCTGCTCGGTGGCTAATAGATTGTGGTTGCACTGGGCAGCTCCCAGGTGTGAATGTGAGGCAGAACGGTGCTGAGAAAGCGCATGTATGCTCAGCAAAACACTTCCATAAATAAATCCAAGTTTGAGAGCGCTGATAACAGCAAAGTAAGGAGTTTGATGAAATCTGGGTTTTGCTTTGGCCCCACAGTAGTCTGACTTTGGGCAGGCATTCCGATGTTTCTGTGGCAAATAAGGTCACTCTTTAGTTTCAAATTACAAATAAATCACAAATAAATCAACCTGCTTCACAAGAGATTCAATTAGATTCACAAGAACAGTGATGCCAGTCTTTCCCATATGCAAATTTGTTCCTCCCATCTGTTTGAATCATGCCCACACATTCAGTGATGTGGTTTTGTTGTTACATATCTGGCGTTGTTAGCTTTTTCATGGATGAACAACAGCGGTCTTAGAAATGCCTCTTGCTCTTTGAATTGCAGAGTGACATCTGACTCCCTGACTTGATTTCTGTCCAAAAGCTACAGTATCTTACTACCCCTGAGCCTCATTGTGGCACTTTTGGAATGGGTATTAGTTGGCAAGCTCCAAAGCTGCGATGTGCACTGTGCCAGCTACTACCCATAATTCCTTTCCCTCAATTAGTGCCAGCTGCTCGGCCTTTAGTATTGACAGATAGTTGTATATAATCCCTGGCTGCATTAAATGCTTCAGAGATTTGCACTGTAATTCCAACCACAAAGTTTAGCAAATCCTTGACACTGTGCTAACTTGTAGTGGTGCCACTTCCTAAAGACATTAGCCCATTACTGAGTCATTCTGGTGTTCAGTGTTGCTATCGATTGCAACGTTGTAAGTATTTAAATCATTATAGCAAGATTCTCTCTATGCTTGGGGTTTATTGTGGAAAAACAAATTGATTTAGGCTTTGCTTGAACCTTAAGCGTTGGGGAAAAGATTGACAGCAGTTGTAGTCGACAGGCAAATGATTGTTTCTCTGTCATTTCTTGTTCATTTTCAATAGACATGATGCAATGAGGAATAGTGTCACCTCAACAAGGGTTTTAAGGACAGAAAATGTATTGTATAGAATGTACTGTACACATGCACAGATTAAAACATCTAAAGTCCTGTGTAACTGGGTGACAGTGCAGTCCAAAGCATGGTTCTCCGTGTGCCAAATCGGACTTGTTTTTACTGCACCTCTCACCCTAATTATTTCTTATTCGATGCATTCTATGAAATACTGTTGACTTTGATGGAATCACATTTGGATAACAAGTATACATATAGCCACCCAAGGTTATCACTCACCACCTATTCATATGGACACTGAATCCCACCGCAGGGAAAAGTGCAACCCGATCGCTCATCCTATGATAATATTATAGTTAGGACAGTGAAAGGTCAACCCACAGCACAGGTCTTGTTTTTCATGGCCTCTGCTGTGAGCCCACAGATGGCTTCAGCATTGCCGCAGGGCCAAGATTCTGTGAAGAGCCTCTGGGAGGGGATAAATGCCGGTGAGACCCCCCCATCCCCCTCCAGGTTGCAATCTCCTGCATGGACTCTTGTTTGAAACTGTGCTTCTCGCTGTTGGATATGCGCTCCTTAAGCGCCTGTGTCCAGAAATGCATGCGGCAGCAGAATCTGCTCTGTACGTGCTGCCTTCGGCACCCAGGGGGCATATCAGAGTGATTGGGGAGGATTAACTGATGATCATCTTTTGACCATGTGACCACACTGTTTAAAAGGTCAGCAATGGTTCATTTTCCCAGCTGTCATTCAAACCACCTGTCACACTGTTTTTGACATTTTCTGCAACTGAATGGAGGTCTTTGCTAATGGCTAATGCGGTGTGAATAATGGAAAATGGATCAATTGTGGAATGGTATGTAGAATGTCAAATATCAGGACCCCATAACAAGAATAACAAGAATACTCATTTCAGGTACAGCGTCATCAAGATAGTTGTTTATTCTCCTATTACTCCCCTAATGTGCAAAGCCACTGCTTCTCAGGTCGTATTCAGCAGCCAGGGCAACTGTACACCACTCTCACAGCAGAGTAACCCAGCACTTTAACAAACTCATCAAATCCAAAATAAAATGACATGAACTATATTTAACCCCCTTCCCACTCTATTTTTGGATCTGCTATGAGAAGTGGTCACATACAGTACCTTTCCCAGAACTTGGTGCACCACCTGTTTCTGTTTAGAAATAGGAAACTGGATGTAGAGAATGACAACATTTTTATTTATGTAGCATCTATCTTAAATCAGAGTTTAAGATAAGTGCTTTACAAAAAGGTATAAAAACAAGAATACCGTAATATATGAAAAGGACATAAAAATCTCAAAACACATTCAAAAGAAAATTTGGTTAAAAATAATAATAATCATAGGCATAAATTCACACAGACCCACTGATTTCTATAATCTGGTAAATATATAAGATAGTACATTTAATGGGCTGTGGTATGCATACCCTATGTAAAATAATATAAGTGTTCAAAGCTCAGTGTATGGCACAAATACTGCCAGGGTTCGGGATTTGATTCCTGTTGGAACTACTAATGCTCAGAATGGCATTCATGACACTGTAAGGTACTTTGGATAAAAATGCCCACCAAATGGCATATGCTATAGGTTATTTTTATAATGTACTGTATCTCATATGGAGCGGCATGATGGCTCACAATGGTTTCACAGGAAGAAAGACCGGGTTTTGGTTCCTATCCCTTAATGTGTGGAGTTTGCATGTTCTCCCCGTGTTCCGGTTTCCTCCCACAGTCCAAAGACATGCAGGTCAGGTGGATTGGATGCTCTAAATTGCCCATAGGTGTTAAAGTGAGTGATGTGAAGTGATAGACTGCCTACCTGTCCAGGGTGTCTCCCTGCCTTCTGCCCAATGCATGCTGGGATAGGCTCCAGCCCCCCAAGACCCTGAAAATAAACAAGTGGGTAAAGAAAACGGATGAATGAATGTTTCTCCTATGCCAGCATAAATGCTACCAATGACATCGTACACAAATGCTGCACTCGCATTCACAAAGTTTCACTCCATCCCACACAATCTTGAGCTCTTCTACTAAAAATCTGACCAGACATTGCATTCTGTTGAAACCCATTCCAGCTTATAAATACTTAATTTTTCTCTGAATTGAGAGAATGACAAAAAAATCTTTGAATCAGATGTGAAGCAAGGGTCTTTAAATCTGTCACCAAACCCCAACATTGACCATCAACACCAAACTTCACACAAGGACTTAATCAAGCAACTTAAAACCATAAACCGTACCATGGTCCACATGGGACCAACTATAAAATCTTTGTTGCATCTAAGTTTTTTTTTTCAGCTGGTAATTGGTGGTGCCTTGCTGTGACTGCACACTTTTTTGCCAACCACAGAAGAGCCAGTTAGTTCCTTTTATGGGCTTCAGGCACACACTAATGTGATGGGTGTTAAAAAGCCACAGGTTCGCAAGTGTAGGAGAATTTACAGCCACACCACATTCAATTTCATGGGTCAAAGGCATCCACAGCGGGGTCATCAAGTCTACTGTTTTTAATTATTAATCACTTGTCAACAATTCCCAGAGCAAGTTTTGAAGTTATATTCCACCGCATGCTTCTTGGGGGGATACATTTTAGGTAATTAGAGAAAAGAGGAATTTTGGGCTACTGGGAAGAAAATACCACATGTATGGTTGAGAGTGAACCAATGAAACTCACAGGGCAAATAGCTTAGGATGCCTCTAGCAAGCCATGAGTATTCCTTTAGCTGCATGCCTGTCCGTCATGGGGTGTTCCCAGCCTTCAAGAGAATCAAACCTAGAAATCTAAATTTTACACAGCCTCCAGTGAATTTCATTGATTTATTATTTATCGTGAGCTTTGAAAAGTCTTGATCTGGCTCATGTAGTATTATTCAGTGACACAGGATATTCTGAGCTGGCAATTTCAGACTACTACTTCCCACTTCTATCACACTGATGGATCCAGGGCCAAATGGCCACATGCCTCATGAGCTAGGTTTGATAGAAGGGAAAAATAAAGGGCTCCATTTCAATCTTCAATCATCTAAAATGTTACTGTTTTGTGAGAAGATGAGAAAAAACATCAAGAAATAATCCATAGTGACATTTACTCTGATGTCAGCAGTCAGTTTGTCAGTTTGTAATGGGTATTTGAGAAAGAGAAACAATGAATCTGTATGTCCTTACGAATAATAATTAATAATAATGTGATATTTTATTGATCGCCACCACATAGCGAATCTTTTCGCTTGCCACCTTCCAGCTACAGAACCTGGAGCTGGTAGAGATTGAATGTTTTGCTCAAGGACACTTCAGCAGAGCAGATGCTTGTTGACACAGGGGCTTGAACCCAGGTTTTCTGGCTGAAGGACGATTTCCAGCCACTTGGCCAGCCTGTCACCCTAGTTACTCTACTCATGGTACTACCAAATACTCTATTCGTATTAATACCAAGATAATGATTGCTTTTCAAATTAACATGCCATAAACATTTTGAGGCATTTTCAAAAGTTGGATTTCCTTCCATATCAATAAACGTCAAACCTGTGTCCAGACAGTCTGCCTGGACTTATCCACCAAGGCCTAATTCTGGAAAATCCTGCTTGCCGCATGAATGTCACTCAACCCGTAGCTTCTTGTAAAATTAATTGTGTGTAGTAATCTGTAAAAATGTACCATAAATATTATTTCTGAGACGTGAGAATCTATCCAGCCATCTGACACATACCTGATACTACTCTACATCCGTCTGTGGGAAGAGCATAGGCACATCACCGGGAGACAGGAGGTTTCCATAATCTGCCTTCCCTCCGTCTCCTTGGAGGAACATCTATTCTTCATCACTGTCAACTCACTGTCCCCAGAGAGACCATGCTTCATTGCCTTGGACCTTGGATGGCTTGGGGCCACATTTTTTGCTAGTCACTAACCCCTCCTTCCAAACAAACACTGACATTGAGGCATTTTGTAAACATATCTGGAGTGAACACCAAATTTGTCCTGTCCAAACTTCCAGTAGCTTTAGAAAGTCATTAATCATACGATAGTTTCCCAGAGGTCACTTTCATTTTTAGGATAGGAATAGTGATTCCTCATCCCTAAGTGAAAAAGCAAGCGGAGTGCAGACGGGAGGGATAAATCACTTGAGAAGTGAAGACAGGTAGCATCCAACAGCTGGCCATCTGGCCCTTACCGTGTCCCAGACTGGCTGATTTTATTACTTTTCATTGCTTTCCTTGGACCCAAGAGAGATTTTCATGAACAACCTGTCATCTGGCCTGAGGTGATCATCCTCTGCTGGTTGTTTAAGTGATTACAATGTGCATACAGGTATCCTGAACATCATGCGCTGATAAGATTAGAAGGCTTCCCAGGGACACATTTGATTTACTAAGCACAATGCTCAAGTGGGCACTGGGCAATGTGTGCACTGTGTTTGCCCTGGTCAATGGTATAGGCATTTAAAAGGAATCAGACATGCAATTAATACAACTGGATCTCAGCTGCTGACTGTCGAGCTTCATCTCACATTGGTGGTAGCACAAAATGTTGCCTTAAATGGTGATTTGTTTGTTAAATATATAATTTGTTGTTCTGCAAAACCCTTTAAAATTAATACATTTTGTCAAAAGCACTTCAAAATGTATTTATCTGGCTTAGTAACAGGTGGATAAAACCCATTTTTGAGTGTTTCTTAAACTACAATTCAGGACCTAAAATAGGTCACTGACCAATCTATGACTTAATGATTTAATGAGCCAGTGTGACACAAAATTTCTCACATTTGGGTGCAGGGCTGAAAAATCAATATTATATTAAAGAGTCTCATTTTGTCTGTAAGCCTCATCTTCATCCCCCATACCAGGAACTTCTGGCCTTCCAGGTTAAAATCACAACCATGATTTTTCCACCAGTGAAGGCCATAGGCTTGAGTCTTTGACCTCATGATAGTGTTGTACACAACAATTGGTAACAGGTGGCAGTTGTCTTGTCTTCAGACTGTTTAGAAGGTCAGCAAAAGATCTTCACCGGATTATTGCTTCAAGCGTCCTTTGGGTTGATGTTTATGATTACAGCAATCTCTTGGTCATGCCACTTCAAATCTCTTCGTGGTTTGACAACTTCATCTGTCACCATCACTCTTGAACCATGCTGTTGTCGAGGAAGTCCTTTCCCGCAGAGGGATCTGTCAGCAGCAGCACTTCTCCAGACAGACGGTATCGTTCGCACATCTGTTCAAGGCTCCAGATGTTTTTGAATGCACCTGGCGAGCCCCTCTCCCCCTCCCCACCCGTTACCCGTGGCCTCGCACCACGTTCACGATAGGGCATCCCCCTCCTTTGTCCAGATGTGGGGGGAATCTTGAGGCCCTGCTGTAGAATTAGAAGGGATAGAAAGGTTGCTCCTGAAGCACTATGGTATAGCTAACAGAGAAGCTACACCAGAGGGAGTGCATCTTGCCATCAGCGCTGTGCTGATGTGATGCTCTACCTGCTAAATACAGCGACCAACGCCATAGCCTTCTGATTATCCATTGCCCTAATGTCACTGGCTATTCCCAACTCATTATGCTTTAGTAATATTATATGAATGCATTATATGTAAATCATCATGATCTGGGCAACAGGTTATTTAACATTTAGCTTGTTAATTACATATTACCATAAAACTGAAAATACTAGACATATATTGCACTTGGCTCTTATATGGGTTTGGGTGGACATCTAATTAAAATGCCAAAAGTTTCGGGGATATTATGGATTCACCCCACCGCCGCGTCCGCCCCGTCATCCGCCGCAGATCCTTTGTGTGAACGCGATAACTTGAACAGTTTTTATAAGAATCTTTTAAAATTTGGTATGGACATTGATGACCCCTAGCGAAAGAACTCTATTGATTTCGATGTGTTTATGATTAGAATCGGCCTGATGGTGGCGCTATAATTAAAGGTCAAAAATAAAAAGTTTAAAGGGCTGCACCTCCCACACCGTGTGTCCGATTTACTTGAAACTTGGTACACATGTCCACCTAACTGTACTCTGCAAATTTGCCATAAGGACCCTCAATGTCTGCCTAGAAAATTTTTGAGATATTTAGAATTATTTGAAAAACACATTTTTAACATCTCCTCCTACACCGTTTGACCGATTACCACCAAAATCGGTCAGTAGCATCTATGGTCCTACGCTCTTAAAATTGTGTTAATAGATTGTTGGTATCTACTGTAGTTTTGAAGATATTAACTCTTAAAATTGTGAAGGAGGCATGGCCTGTAAGCTAAATTGTTATAACTTTGTGATAGATGGTCCAATCATCATGAAACTTAGACAACATGTTCAGATATAATGAATGAACATGTGTGCAAAGCCATTCAAATATTGACCAATAGGGGGCGCCACAAAGGCCAGAAAATTGTATCTCCTAATCCAATAGGTGAAATTGCACGAAATTCGCTACACATGCTCTAGGACCATCTGTGGGCATGGCCTATGACATTTTGGCTTATAACTCAAACAGAATTTCACTAATCACTATGAAACTTGGCAATCGTGTTCCAACCTTTATGTGGAACATGCACACCAATTTCCATACAGATCTGACTGGATTTTGCCCAACAGCATCATTTTGAGTGTACAGCTAGACACAGTAAAGCCAATATGAAGTTGGATATTGACACCTTTTAACTTGCTATCACATTCTTCAGTATCAGAACTTGTTAGCTTTGGGCCTGATGGCTCAACAGCCTCATATGACAAAACCGACAGTAATCTTAACGCAAACTTCCACGTTTCAGTTCTGGCTGCTGTACTGGCATGAACCCAGCCATCGCCGCTAGCGGCTATATTTAATTAGTAGTTAAATTTATTACTGAGCATTAAAAAAATAGTTAAGGTACATACCCTGTATTATTACCTCCGCCAAGGAGGTTATGTTTTCTGTGCCATTTGTCTGTTAGCAGGATTACGGAAAAACTACTGGGCCGATTTTCATGAAACTTCGTGGAAGGGTGTAGCATGGCCAAGGAAGAACCCATTACATTTTGGAGCGGATCCGGATCCGACTCATGAAATTTGCATATCATAGCAGACTGGACTATTGGCCTTGGCGGAGGTCTGTGCTCTCCAAGTGCCCTTCTAGTTGGGGAATGAATTGAATGGCTTTTTATTACATTTGACTTCATGGGGCCTTCAAGGATTGGGGAATTTTGAGGATATACCTTTGCTGTCAGCCCCCGACAGCATCCTAGATTATTTTATATTGACCAATTAACCAGTCTATTTGAATTCAAGTTAATTTCTTAGGATTTACATGTAGGCTATATGCTTAATAATTGTATGCCAATAGAAACAATGTGTTGTTGTTTACTTGATAATCTTTCCCATTCACAAAATGGAATGAATGCTAGCATCAGCCATCGGGAATTGGATCTAGGCGAATCTTGGGGCTAGACGCTCTTCGGTTGCTGCCATCGGACGCAACGCAGTGCAGACAGTAGCAGGGTCAACTGACTTTTAAGGGAGTGTTCACTCTATGGCAGACGTCCGACAGCTCCTGGCGGACGTCCTACCAGCCCGATGGCTGCTATAGAATATCTAATAACTTTGTCAAGAAAATGACATTGTTTCATGTGCATGAGACTTGGAAAGTTCAACAAGCTGAAACTGGAGTGTCCAGTAAAACAATGCTTTTCCCCTGGTAACACATCAGCTCTGAGTCTCATGCAGTTTTTCCATGTCCTTTGCCATGACAACATTATCAAACACTCTGTGGCAGCCATATTGTGTGCCAGCTATATGACCAGTCAGTAATGAGGACTTTAACACGAGTGCAGGTTCTATCCATTCAGATTCTATGAACCTTGCACAACAGGAATCCAGTCCAATAACGGGGTCTCCAGCTGCCTTGGACTACTCCCCCACCCCCTCCCGCCCCCAACATCCTTCTTCCCGTTCTCTCACTCTCACTTCCTCACCTGTCAGAGGTGGAATGTCGTTGGCGGATACAGTTCTCCAGGGTCTGACTCTTGACAGATGTAGTGATGCTCAGTCAAAATGTTTCCCAGCTCCTATTCACGAAGAGGCCTGAAACAAGCAGACAGCAACAATTACTGCAGGACCAAACTGATGCACCCTGCTGCGCTGAACATCACTGACATAAAACAGGTTGCACTGGTCCAGTCTGCTTCCACAACCACAACCGTACCTTCAGCCGCAGTGAAAAGGACGATTTTGAAGGAAACGATTTCAGGTGTCTTGGTGCCTCTGTTGCCTAAGGTGCATACCATGTGTTTACAATGTTGTGGGTTCAAGTTCAACTCATTATCTTTGTCTCATTCTGCCTCTCTTAAGGTACATTCACAAAGATGTGGGAAATCGAAAGGTCAGTTCTGGAAAGCCATGAAAACAATGTTAATTTGTTTTATTTCCTAAAGCATTCTCTTGTACACTACCATGGCAGGTATCCAACATTTGTAAGTTGACATGAAGTTTACCTGAGTAACGTACATGCTGGACTTGGGAGCTCACTTAATAACCAGTCAAATGGGAAATTACACAATGATGCTTTCATATTCTACCAAGATTTTTAAGACATATATAAATGCACCTGTACAGGACTTAATTTGGGGTTAATTTGCATGTCAGATAAACTGCAAATGGAAACAACACAGTTGCAGGCAGATAGAGAAAAGAGGATAGAGATTACAGATTGTGAGAGGGTTCTGTCCCATGCCCTTACAACCTTTGAAAATGGTCATTTCCAGCTTTGTGGCATCTGAATCCCCATGGAATTGCACATCATTTGCAGTTTCTGATGACAAATAACATGATATAAAATCAATGTAAAACAATATGGTCTAACCTTGGGACAGAAAGTTATGCCCCTGCACACTAGTGTTGTGGTTTTAAGCCTCATAGTAGCCAGTTTTCCCTGTCATCACATATTTGCTATCCACACAAGCTTTGGAATATCTACTGTCATTTGAGATGTGACTAAAGGCTAATTACATTATCATGCCTATAGGTGTACAGGCATATGAAGGGTTGATAGTTGAAGGGACAGTTGTGATGTAACGTCACTTCTCCAGTTGAAATAACTGAAAATTGCCAACTAGAGGATTCATAGAGAATTCCAGTTTGCTGCTATGTTTTTGTTGTGGTTCAGAGGATCTATCTGTTTCAGAAGCATGCATTGCATTTCACACAATTTTGTCATATATATGTATTACGAATTACACTAAATTTCCACAGGAGGACCATCATCATACTATAAAGCAAGGAATCTCTGTCTGTATGTGTGTCCTTTACATATCTCGAGAACCGTTCGTCCGAACTACTTCACACTTGGCGGGTGTTTTGCTGGGGACTCAAGGACGTGCAGTGTCGGATTGGACACGCAACACGTTCAATATTAATAAACTTTGAATAAACAAGCGGACAGTGCTCTGTGCAGCAGCGGGGCTCAAAGTGAATGGGCACTGCACAAGTTAAAGTTTAATTTGATCTTAAAAGGACTGATACAGCCACAATGATTTATTGTAACCAGCTGCCCATTGTGTTTAGGTAAGGTCATAGTTTTCAAAACCTATTTTGGAGCAGGTTAGTGCAGATTTACATAGGGGTTAGGTGCCTTTGCCCAGAGGCACTTTGGCTGTACTGGTCACTGCTGGTACCAGAGAACGAATCGGCAACCTTTTATGCAGCTAGCCTGCCACCCAGATTTGAATGCAGTCTTATCATGATAAAAGCAGTATGGAAACCTATTGGTACTGGTTTATCACAATATAAGTTTAAAGTGACTGTATGTGCTTCACTTCCAAGAATTAACCCAGGTCATATTGCATAGAGTACTTAACCTTTACTTTTCCTCAAGACTCCCCTGTAGAGTACAGAGCTTTTCATTCACTTGTTATTTTACACCGTCCCCAGCAGACAGAGACAGCAACAGGAGAAGGGTAGAATTTCAAAACCTTCCCCAGGGAAAAGAAGTTCTGTGGATCCACTTCACCCTGGATCTGGTGCGACCAATCATCATGGCAGCTTTCCAGCTCCCAGCAGGAAAGGAAGTGGCTTTCGGGGGCAGTGCTCAGTTCGCCCTCTACTGGGCGGAAGTCAAGCCTCCATGAAGCCGTCAGTCGAATAGGTCATGCTGTCAGAGCACACCAGAGTTCACATCCTCTCATTAGACTGCAATGCTTTCAACATCCCTGACTCCAAAAACCCTTTCACTGGAAAAAAGCAAAGTCAAGGAAATTGGGCCGAATTACACTTGCAATAAAATAGGCTTACGATGATGGGATTGTGCAGGTGTAATCAGGTGTTGTCATTACTTCCCTGCACACACAGACACACACACGCACCCAGCGCACACTCACACATTGCTCATGTAACTCATCGGTTTACACCATGTGTTGAAGACATAAAGATGGCTCAGCTGCTGAAGTGTGAAATGCGGCTGTGATGTGACCATGTTAAGGTTCCTGCTGCTTGTTGTGTTGTGATAATGAAACATCAAGTTTGGCTATGATCTGTTAGTCAGCGGACACCATGCTGGCTCTGTACTCTATTTACATGACCCTGGCTTGAGACCAAATGTACTTGAACAGTTATGTAACGATAACAGTCTTAAAGCCACGATTTACACAAAATGAGCAACATTAGTTTCTTGTGAAGTGCAACTGGTAGGTCATAGGATTTAGAATAGAAAAAAAACTACTCAAAGAAACAGAACTTAACAAATAAGCTAGAAACTTTATTTGTTAAACAAGTATATAGAGTTGCTGTTGTACATCTTTTTTCTTGCTAGTTTGTGGTTTTATACATTTACCAACAGTGGTTCAGAAAGGCAACTGCTAATGGAAAAAATGGCATATGTATACAATACAAATTAGCAAACATATCAAAATCAGTTTTTACAACTTTTGTAGCAACCAATTATTTCTATTGGTGTGCCATAGTGCAAACTGTGTTGTTTGTAAGACAGAGTTTAAGCATGATCTCAACATTCATAGATCTCAATAATCCATTTCTCTGTCTTAAACACATCTTCATGTGTAGACTGCATTCATTGTGCCTTCAGTTCAAGTCCTTCTGTCCAGTAATGTGAATTTACAATCAGAATAATTCAAGTGTATCGGGCAGGTCAGGCTGTTTTGTTGGATAGTGAAGAGGCTTTATGATTGAGCAACATTGCTCCTTGGTTATGTTGGTTGGTGTGTGTATGTATGGCACGGTACATGAAGACCAGTCAAGACTTAGAGTGATGTTTCATATTGGTAGAACATTTTCACTTTACAGCGTGCAAACCTCCGTAGAAGTTTAGGAGCAATCAAGGATAATATAATTCCTCAGCTCTCAATATTAATAATTGAAAACAGGCAAAGTTAGTACTCTAAAAGTTTGATCCAGTACATGACAAAGATTACCTGCGTTAAATATTCCAAATTTCCTGATGTGTTACGGTTACAATTTTTAGACTGTTTTCAAAATAAGAGCAATGACGCGGTGGTGACTACGGTTCCCCAGCGAATTTTGGACTCCTACAGAGGTATGTGTACTAAAAATGTCATTGTTCTACCAGTGTGAAATATCACTTTAAAGAGTCTCCAGCTGTGGTTTTCCAAGCCCTTTCAAAAAGTCCATGAGGATTCCTGGTTTCACTCTGAAAACATAATTCTCAAAATGATTATCACAAACGTATAGCTTAGCAAAAGGTGTAATAGCCTGGAAGTGGGTTAGCAGTTAAGGTGGAGTGGGAAAGTGAGGAGTGGACGGCGTATGTGCATGTTTGAGTATATTCTGTCAGCATGTTTGAATAAATGGACAGAGCACAGAACATTGAGACAGATTAAAGAGTTTTTGGATAACTTTATAATTCCTGTCTACATCCACTCCCAAGTCCAACATGCGTTTGTGTTCCTGCATCCACCTGACCTCAAGCCTCTATGGCTAAGATGTTACTGGAGGAACGAAAAATAAAACAAAAACTAAAAACAACAGAATGCGATATGTTGGTTGTGAAAGCGCTGCTCAGCGGGAAGGTCAGGCTGTTTGTTGCCTCTACTCTGGTTCTATTGCACCATGTTCTGCAGGAAAGCACTGGTAATGGTGGATCGGTTGTGTCAACAAGTCTGAAGTTGGAGAGTGGACTGAGCCACAGCCCCCGCCTCCTTGCCAAAGCCCCCGTCCCGACTCACGAGCAGCCGCAACGGTCCACGACCATGGAGGGGATCTTGCCGTAGATGATCTGCTCTTTGCGGTTAAAGTAGAGCATGTTGATGGGCGACATCTTGGTGGGGGTACAGCAGGGGCCCGCGGACCCTCTGGGGTTCGCCTTGTTCACCAGGTGGGTGTGCGGGTACTTCTGCAGGTGCATGTACTCACACTCCCCGGAGCAATAGTTGGCCTTGTAGCGCTTGGGGGCAATAATCCAGTCCCAGCCGAAGTCTTCAAAGTCCACCGTAAGCGGGTAGCGGCAGCAGCGGGACTCTGGCGAGTTCTCGTCGCAGTCCAGGCCCGAGTCTCTCCTGGAGCGCTTGGGGCCCTCTGAGATCTTCACCTCCATGAACGGTTGCTGAAAAGACAAGAGTGTTTGTGAATACACTGAAAATAGCACGGATTGGTTTGCAAAAGGAAGTATATGGAAGCATTTGATTTACATCTCTCATAATCTGCTGCCCTTGAACTTTGGGAACTGGTTTTCAAACATAGCATGATAATATTATGAAACTTGGAGAAATTAGATCATTTGACGGTTGGTTAGCCACAGCCGTCTAAGTATTCTAATTGCCTCAGAGCCCAGTGCCAGTATTTGAGCCGTCTGATGTGTTGGTCACTGATAGTACCAGTGTGTGTGTGCAGGCAATTACTCTGATTTGCACAGTCACACATAAGACTTTAAGGAATTCGGGGCAGGTGAACTTTTATGTAATCAGGCAATAAGATTTGAGATTATTGGTGGACTGGGCATGTGTCCAAATGCAGGTGAGCGCCTACATGGAGTCTGTGCTTATTATCAACTTTCATAGGTCTTTTAAATGTTGATTCCTTCTTCCTCCAGTGAAATACATAAAGGTTGTACCCCTGTGCTGTCTCTGCAAAGTCTCTCTGCACATAAAAACCTATCAAATCCCATAATCAAAAGCTCATATACAGTCCAATAGAGAATCCAATAGAGTTTTTTGAGAATCCAGTTGGAATCCGTTATTTTGCAACCACAGCTTTAGGACTTTTAGAGAGTCTGAAAGTTTTTGTGTCTTATATGATCGCCCAATAGGACCTTTTCAGTCTGCTAAGAGTCGGATTGGAGTCCTATACTGAACCCATTCACCCGCACACCAGTGAACAGGCTACTACTGCATAAATGTCACCAAAACAATTATTACTATCCATTTATCGCTGAATTAAAGTGGCACAATAATTCCGACTCTGCTAGCTACTCTTAGACATGAGCATAACGATTCCATTTAATGCGAAATAAAGTTCAGCTCACCAGTCCTTCCTCTCCCGGCTCTGCGGAGGTCACAGCCAAGTCATTTCCCCTCGAATCGAAGGCATTAATCTCGATGCCCCAGTTGGTCTCCGGCTGCCGCAGCCACACAGTCAACACTTGTTTGACGTCTATACTTTGCCAAGAGCCGACTCCGGCATTCACGTCGATCTTCAGGGACCGGATCCGTATGTGTCTGCTCCCGTCTGTGACCGGCATCAGGCGGGAGATTTGCAGGAACACTGTGGTCGCTTCATCCACTGGCCGGAGATGCACCCAGAGTTGCGCCCGGACTATGCGGTTGGGTTGAAGCTTTTGACTAAAGGAGAAAAAGCAGCACTTTGGTACCCGATCCACTTGGACGATGGATTCCGCTGGAGAGAGACAGGGAGAAAAAGAAGGACCCCGATGTTTACTGATCCTGTGCATATGACATTTCACAAACAAAAGTAACTGATTAAAAAATAAAGACATCCCTGATGTGACTTTATCTATTCTATAACAACTAATGAAAAATCAAAATCCGGCAATTTGTTTGTGCGTAATGACGCATGCTGTCTAGCAAAATGCACCACATGTAGGCTACGAACCCCTAATATTTGAAACCTTATCAATATGCACATTTCCACTATGAATACCTACTAAAACCCACGAGTTGTCAAAATATAGTCTATCGATCTTGTGTAAACGCTTGGAAACGTCAACATGTGCGCTGTATCCCGTGCGTAAAAACCTATTTTGGAGACGATTGCGCTCCCGGAGGGCGCGTCCTTTGCACCATTCAGATAATGAGGAAAATGAAAACAAATTACACTGAAAAAAAAAAAACTTACGTTCAGTGGCCATCATCATGATAGTCTCCGTAATGGCGTGCTCGTCGTCGTCCTCGATAGTCCGATCCTCATTGTCATCTCCAAGCACGTCGTACTGGTCAAGAAGCTGCTGCAGCGGCGGCGCCTTGGGCAGGAGCTGCTTCACTACGTCTCGGCTGATATTGGGAGCCTGTTTCAGTCGCAGTTTGCTTAAAATTTGGGACTTGATCGCGTTTAATCTCATGGTTTTAATCTGCTGCCGGACCTCGCATGTTGAGCACTGCTCCGTGTCTTCTGTTGTGGTGGCTGCGGGCTGCTGGTGCGTCGCTTGGTCACCCAAACCCACTGGACCCAAAGCAATCAGCAAGCTAAGATACACCACAATCTGAGACAGATGCATTGTCTAAGGTGCGAAGTTTGCTTTAAAAAGGATCCCTTGGTGTGTGCTGGAGTTGATAGGCGACTGGACTGGGTTTGAATTAATGTCCCACACTGATAGGCATCATACTTTATTAGCGCACACCTTTATATACTCCAACTTTAGCCTCTTTTGTGTCGTCAAATACTATGATTGGCTGGACTGGCAACAATGAATTTAACCGACTGACATGAAAAGTTTTTTTTCGCTGTCAAACCATAAAGGGATTGGGAACAGTTGAGACGGCAAGCATGTGCTAAACGTGTCTGCAGATGGATAAATTCATATTTCTGACAGGGATTGCGAAATCAGCGCAGGCATGCGACCTGTCTGCCACGAAAATTAATTGGTGTAGTATGTAATATTCGGATAAACAAGCTATATCTACCCCAAATGGGTATATTAATAGCTACAAAATAACACGAGACATTCATGAAACAAAAACGTTTTGTCCAATCCATCACTGAAATAAAACAATAATATTTACAGTCTGTCTTGGGTTCTGAATAGGCCTATTTCACAAGACTGCGTTTTAAAGGTTAGTTTTTAGGTTACTTTTCTTAAACTTGCATCCTCACTTATTCAGTACAAACTGCAGGCATTCTGGGTGCATCAAATGTGAAATGTCTTCTTGTTACGTCTGCATTCCCTCTGTCATGATGTGTCAAGTCATGTGCCCGAGTAATAATGGTGTTTTATGGATGAATCTCTGTGGAAATGAATCTCCTCCTTGAGGACAAATAAAGCTCTAGTCTAATGAGTAGAGCTTAGAGTAAAACCCTTACTGTAGCCTGCGCAGTTCAGGTAGGCCTACCTACATACAGCTATTCTGGATTGTATAGGTTCAATTTAAGCACAGAATTGATAATACAAAATGATATTCGATAAGGTTTATCTTGACTCGAACAAATGTCTTTTTAAGAGAAGATATTTAGTGCCATCTTGTGGCAAAACATCAACAGCCCAACTTTACGCACATACATACAGCATACTGCATATTGCATACAGCAGGTCCGTTGGCCCTTGGGTTTATCTGACAAGAGGACTGCTGTAACTCTGGGAACTTTACAAAGCCATTGAGTTTTGTGCGTTTTGACTCCAGGATCACGAATAGACGGTGTCAACTCATCTTGCTCAGCGATGTGAGCAAGCCAAAGGCATGCAAGGCAGTGTAAAACAAAAACAATAAAGTCACAATATGGCCATCAGCCTACCTGGACGTGCATCACATCAGAAGTCCTCCAATGTAAAATCAAAGACTCAAAATCGTCATAATTTTGTTCTGAAGTTATTGTATTCAACATTACATGTGGTGACAGTCGTCTTACTTTGTCAGAATTTGTAAAGTCGATTAATACATTTTCATCTCATGTTGCTCCTCCATGCCGTAAGATGATGGATCCCTTCAACTGAGGGACTGTGCCAATAAAAGTCTTGCCTTACTGGTATTACAGGGGCCTGATGAATGAATGCTTGTTATAAGTGCAAATACTCTAAATGCAATCCAGATAGATAGATAGATAGATAGATAGATAGATAGATATATAGATAGATAGATAGAGCACCGAGTGAATTTACGATAGCCTACTTAAACAGTATTCCTAAATTTTGCAAAGTACTGGGGGTAGGGATTGAACTGGATACTAATTTCATCATGGTTATCATTATGGTTATCAGCTATTTTTCACCTAACATACATAGTACATAACAAGTCTCCATCCTGTAACTTTATTCACACAAGGAGGAGGAAGGGTTGTCTGCAAATAAGATAACAATGTTTCTTATTCAACTGTTACATGATCACTTAAGTGAATACTGGGCAAGATGTTACTTAAACTCATAATTTTGAGTCACAAGTCATGAACTCATGATTTAGTTATGATGGTGATAATGGCAATTAACACTTGATGTTGAAATGACTAAATGTATTCAACTTTGTTATTATTATTTGTTATTATTATTAAATGGTATACCTACTTTTGAAACATACTCTGGATGTTTCAAAAGTTAGTATACATTTTGTATTATTAATACTCACTGTATTATAAGTATTTTTCCTGTTTCTATGCACTCCTATTATTTACGGACTTTTGAATGTTAATTATTTTGTTAAAATGACTAAATGAGGTAAAAAATAAAAAATAAAAAAACACAAAAAATTGTGCAGCTTTGTTTTTTGATAATTAAAAATTGTATACCTACTTTGAAAACCGCATGAGGGCGATATTGCACAAGCCAAACTGCGGACAGTCGCTGTCCAATGCGCACCGTCTGATCCACGTTTGCCTCCCCTACAGACCGTTGCAGCACGGTTAATTGCCGTTGAGTGTCGTTGCACTGAAGTCAGTCCAAACCTCCGATGTTGCCGGCTGCTGAAGAGCTCATACATGGTGTGGAGCAACGGCAATGCAAAGGGGAAATATCTGTCGTCCACCCGACTCCTTTCGCCTGTGATTTTTCCCCAGATTATTTGGAATTACAGCTCTCAAACAGCCTGGTGCGCATCGGTTCATCCTGCAGGAACCAAACCTATCAGCAGCAACTTGGACATTGCCTCGTTTCCTATACATTGCCTACAATCGATACCTTTTAAGTTTAAAGTTGAAGTGGTCGGATGCTGTTTGAAGAGCCAAGGAGACCTGGAGAACCGACGCGACCCCCGTTTATGTCTGGATTATTATTTACTTAAACGACCTTGGGTTTTTTTTTTTTTTTTTTCCTCGCTGGATTATTTTTTGGTGGAATGGAGAATAACGTGACGCGGTTACTCTGCTCTCTTAAAAGTATGTATAACATCATGGGGTAGGCTTACAGACGAGGAGTTCACAACACAGGCTGTTGACTTAAACATATTAAATTTATGTATTTGCGTTGGTATTTCCACTGAAGCTTAACTGATCAGAGACCACGCACCCTCAAAGCTCAAAACTGTGTTACTATAAAGTCTGTATCAGGTTTAATCCAAATCCCATCAGTCTGACAGCTAATGGATGCATTCACAGTTTGATGCATATTAATATAATAATCGTTTACAACCATTAAACCCATTAACACAACATCAGTCCTGCCAGGGTTCAAATTCTCCTTGTTGGCGTCTGATGCTCTTTGGACATCCAAACGTTATTTCATACATAGACCGACTCCCCACTCTGCGTAAATCATTCATAATTTGCGTGTTGTGGGCTACAGTATGCAGCTTTTTGAATGAAGCACATGTTTCCTGTGCACCAAGGCCTAGTCCTAGAAAATGACCTGTCACACTGAATCAGGCTGTGCAGCTCGGCTAGTGGAACAGATGGAGACACAGGCTTACAACAAAACAGCATCAGGGCATTCAGGCCAGAGAGGAGACCTTTCTATTTCATGTTATACCAAATAGGCAGAGGGAGTGAGTCATAAAACACTCTGACGTAGAAAGGGGATGAGTGAGTAACACACTTGATGTGCAAAGTAGTCACTCGCATAATAATAATAAAAGAGGCCCTGTGACCCCGAGGAGGTCAGCAGAGCTACAGGGGCCGAGCGAGGCCTCGCCCAATTCGCTGGAGCCTGTGTCACGTAGATGCCACAGCTACTGTGAAAATCGTTCACAATCCTTTCCTCGTCCCCACCATCTGGTATTTTTAGGCCGCCTCTGATGGAAAATAAATCACTGAAATCCTCCCTCTCCCCCCCTCTCTGTCTCTCTCTCTCTCTCTCTGCAGTTAAGGAAGGGATGAGTTCAAGGCAGCAAAGCAGCAGGACTGACCAGAAGTGTTTCAGCACCGCAGGGCCCAGACAGGGATGGACCTCCTAGCCGGTGGCCTCCCCATGCCCTCTGAACCACCACCCTCTATCGTATAGTATCTCATAACCGTCATATTTACATACAGACATGGGTGAGAGAGTGAGTGGATGATAGCTGTACGAAAGAAACAACAACAGAAAGAAGTTGAGGGGGAACCAAGGAAGCTGAAAGGCGTGGCTTCGGGACATACTGACTGCTCATTTCCAGAATCAAAATGGAAAAGTCAAAGTGAACAAAAAAACCCATTCGATTTATGAGCGACAAACAAATTGAACCAAAGACACTTGCACTTAAACGCCACTGAACCTCCCCACTCCACCCCACCCTAAAGTAAATCAATGCTACACTTCCCAGAGTATGGGGTGCGTCAAATCCAAGCGGAGCAACTCAGCAGCCCAGAATGCAAACTCGATGGAGAAGGCGGACGGCAAAGCCAGGACGCGGGGCGAGAAAGCCTACTTGGTCCACTCGGAGACGGGCTCGGTGGAGGACTCGCCCCAGGTCAACCCGGTGCTGCTGGAGTACGCCCAGAGGCTGTCCGAGGAGATCGTGGCCCGGGCCGTGCAGCAGTGGGTGGAGGTAGACAGCCGGTACAGCGACATCCCCTACATCGAATGTGACGTGCCATGAGACGGGGACACGCTGGGGGTCTGCCCTCTCTCTCCTTCAACCTGGACGAAGGTTGTTATTAAGGGTCTGTTTTTCGTTTACTGGAGGTTCCAGGTCTACGTGTGATCAAATGATGTCTCTCCTCAATACAGTTCCTTGGTTCAGGATGAAACCCTCCACCGCCAACACAGCCAAGCATCTGCCTGCCGAGAATTGGAAGTTAATTGTCTGTTGCCATTATTCAGTTGTGCTCTACATTTGGATTGGATTATAGTTGGAGTGAGTCTAAAAGCCCCGTCTCAAAAGCCAGTGACCTGAAGGACCCAAGCACTATGATCCTGGCCATGTTCCTACGATTTCTGTTTCAAAGCTTGAGCATTGCTGAAGCAGATGTTTCCAGTTGGATATTATCTTTCTTGGACCGTATCTGTCCCTGATCCCACTGGATGTTATCTCTCCGTGGCAGAACTGAATGCAAAGCAGAAAATTCTAGCAAATACTGCTATGGATCGTTATGTTCTTCCCTGCCAGTGAAAGTCTATCCTGTCCATTGATGCTCTCCTGGGGCCAAATTTCTCCCCTCTTACCAAGGAAGTTATTAATAGGCCCCTTCATTTGGCAAGGGCTCTCACTTGAAAACTTTTGCTGGTGTCACCAGGTCAGAAACACACCCGGCTGCCCGGCCCTCCTTCCTCGACAAAAGGTTCCTCGGGCAGAAGGTCTTGTCTAATGGCCTCCCTGGAGATCCTGTGGTGCAGCCACAATGAGCAGCACCTCTTTCAGCTCTGTCCAGCACACCCATTAGGCAGCCTCGACCACAGCCATCCATCCAGCAGACAAGGACCTCAAAGTAGGTCACGTTGACTAAGTGATGCTCCGGAAATGGTGTGTATACCATATCGCCATAGCCAACAAAGTTCTGGGATATTCTGCGTACAATATGACAATAAGACCCAGATCATCCAGGCCTGCTGGTCTTTCAGCCACAAAGAAACCAGGGCATAAGAGAGGATTGACATACTTTTCTGACAGGATTTGGCTCCTCAACAGAGCTGGACTTTCAAAAAAACCCTTTTGATTCTGGCCAAAATGTTGTAGGCCTAGAAAACCCCTTTTGATTCTGGCCAAAATGTTGTAGGCCTAGTTTTTTTTTTCAATGTTGTGTCATTGTATAATGCCTAACCAAGAAATACTGCCATCTGCCCAATAGAGGACAACAGCACAAATATGCAACTCTCAAAGGCCATGACAATTTAATCCAGTGCATATGGCTCCTTAAAATAGTGTGGTGCTGTTTTATAACAGAGGGCCAGATAAACACACCAGTGAGGGAGAGTTGATATATTTGGAATAGGGTATCACAACCGCCAAAGTCCTTAATGAATGTTACTATAAGCACAATAAATTTTAGGGGGCTCCTGTTAATTGTTTTATATGATTCATGATCCGGGGAAGGGTCTGCTTTTTGTTTACCAGACAGAAGGAGAGTATGGCTACAGGCCAGGGCCTCAAAAGTTAAATAAAGTCAAATGTGTGTGCTGGTACTGAAACTGATGTCATTGGGATTTGCACATAATTGCAAGTCATATTGCTAGCTAAACTCTATTGTTAGCTAATCTCAAGTGCATTGATGAGGCACACTTTAATCTCTTCACCTGTGAAGGAAAACTGCCACCCAACCCTTTACAATGGCTCAGCTCTGGGGCGCCCCGGTGGCTCACAGAGTAGACCCGTACCATATAAGGCTCAGTCCTTCCCGTAGCGACCCGGGTTCAAATCTGGCCCGTGGTCATTTGCTGCATGTCCTCCCCTCTCTCTCTCTCCCATACCTTCCTGTCTCTCTCTCACTATCTCTGTCAAATAATGCCTAAAATAAGTCTTTAAAAAAAACAACAACAATTGCTCAGCTCTGAAAATACATGCTTTCAACATTGTTGCCGTAATTACATTATTGTATAGATAAACAATAATTGTGGGCACCAGTATCAATCAAAATAATTCACCACACAAGCTGATAAGCCATAAAAAACAATGGCAGGGTATTCTCACCACTTGCCTTCCCCAGGGCTTGGCCTTTGACAGAAATCTGCCCACCACTAGTAAAGAGCAGCATCATTCAAAATATTACCTTAAGATTGTTGTCGTGGCATTTCAAAGCCTCAGTTTACAAACTGTATTGCTTAGGGGGGCTGGGTGGTGACTGATAAAAGGGCTGTTGTGAGCAAGTGATATGACGGTGTGCTATAAAACACTACTCCCCGGCCGATTACTTATTATTTAAAATCAACACATAAAACGTAACTTGCACTAATCTGTGGAGAGATTAATCTTTTAGGGTCTTCCCAAACATGGTGTAAATGCAATGAAAAGATTAGGGATGACACAATGCTCCCCCATGCCACATTCCTAATTTTTAATTGGGTGCCATTTGTTTTGCTTCAGATAAAATAATAATGACCAGCTAATGCCACAGTCTCTCTGAAAATTGTTTTCTGTGAAGCTTGAGGTTTTGAAATCAAAAGGGAGGTTTCACTATGCACAAGAGAGAACTGCCACATCGATACTGTATGCTGTGTAAACTGTCACAAAAAGAATGTGATAGCCAGGGTTTGGGTCAATTCATTTTAAAATCTTCAATAAAAGGAAGCAGATTTTCTTCACTATTCAAATACTGGAGGGTTAGTCTGTTTCATTTTACATTTTGACTTAACTGAAAGTGAATTGACTCCAATCCAGGTAATAGCAATTGATTTTCTAGGCTGTACATCAAAGAAGAAAGATGAGCTTGATGCTAATGTCAGGAACTCTGCTTTTTGGATACTGTGCAGAATGATGAAGTTGGATTTCCAATGTGATGTCAACACTGGGAAAAGCAGAACAAAAAATGGTATTATATAAATTATGGTATCATCTGTGTTTGCATTTACACAGGCACAAGAGATCCGTTTTTGAACTCTGGCACAGATCAGATCTTTTTGTGGTTGTCTAAACAAGGAGCAATCACAGTGAATCTGATTTCTCTAATTATACAGCTATAAAAGGGGCTATATCTGTTTCACAAAGACTCAAAAATCAGATTTTTTTTGATCCTGTGTAAATATCTACGTCTTCATTCAAACATCTGTGTCTTCCAATCAATGCACTTAGCACAGATACTGACTGAAAGGCTGCTAATGCTTCCTTTTGGGAACTCTTCTCAACTTCAAGGGACTGGTCACACATTTTAAATTATTTTACAACAGGGGGTAGAAAGAGAGTGTTTGGACAGAGAAGGGGGATGCTGCGGTAGAGGCCAGACTCAACACACACTACTTTTGATATGCTTTATTCATTGTCCAAGGGGGAAAAATCTCTTTTCGCCCTCTTGTTGAGGTGCTGGGTCAGCCAGGCTGCGGTGCCCCTGGGTAAGGTTTAAGTGTCTTGCTCAAGGATACTTTGACAGGTGTGGCCACACTGGGAATCAAACCTGTTCCCCTCTGGTTAGACTGCTCTAACAACTAGGCCTTTCTTCCCCCCACTGCAAATCTAATGCTGGGAAACGTACAAATTACCTCAGTTTCATTGCAGTTTTCAAAAATGTATTATATGTAACTGATCCTGTTTGAAGTTTTACGTTTCATTGTCACAGTTAACTTAAGGGTTTAAAATCAGGTACTAGCCTAGTAGCCCATAATTCACTGCTGTGCCACTGTCTTAGCAGAAACTGAGCCGTAGATATATTATTTCTGACAGGTGAGGATGAATACAGATCAGACTGTAAAAAACAGGTAAAGACATGATGCTAGTGTTACATTATTGTCACTGATGTGGTAGGAACAGGCCATAGGAGAATGGCTGCAAGAACTCGATAGTACTGATAATTGGCTTCAACAACAGAGACTGTATTTATTTCTTATGTCACCATTTAACGATGGTTGTCTGACCGTCAAACTGTCCCACAGAAAAAGCAGCAGTCAGTGAGCAAGTTCAAGCAGTAAAAATTGTGACGCTGACTGGTTGATGGAGTGAGAAACACCGTGTCAAAGGAGCCAGGTGAACAGCTGCGACAGAATCCACCTGCACCATTTCCATGTTTTTTCTGCTGCCAAAGGGGTAGATTGAGGTAAATTAGCTTCCGGGAAGCAGCTCCATAAGATGACACATCCCCCCAGCTAATATATCATTGTAAAATAATATAAAATGAGTGACCATTTTAAGTCGCATAATCCTATAGTATAATAATCATTTCACTTGCAAACTGTACATATATGTAAAAACTGATTGACAAAAACAATGCCAATAAATCTGAGATTTATGCCTTCTATCATGAATGAAGTATCTGATATTGTGCCTTTGAATACGCAACTTGAGAACTTTTTTGTCTTTGACTAGATTTTTATGTTAGACTTGAACAGGTGTGTTTGAGACAAACATACAGTACATTTGTGTTACTTTTCAAAACGTTAGTGGCACATACTGACACAACGTACAGTATATTATTAATATATTGTGTTGAACAGTAACACAGATGTGTGTTGCCTCAAACACTGACACACAGATGTGCTGGAAGTTATACATCCTCTTTAAGCGTTTACACAGACTGAGGGTTAAAAGTTCAGTTGCATGAAGGGCAAACAAAAGGAATTACAAATGACTCCTGGCCAGTGCATTTTTAAAGAGAAAATTGTAGTCATAAACCATGAGAGCTTATCTGTGACGTCAAGACAAATACTCAGACTGTGTTCTCAAGTGTTTATGGCAGCTTATTGTTTACAGTACGTAGCGGTCATGCCATCGAGTCGTTTAGCTGGTCGGTGGAAGACTTGGAACTGTGTATTTGGCAGTACAAGTGTTGCTCAGTGAATATGATATACAGACTTTGAGAGGCTACATCTGAAATCAGAAATGTGTTGAAGTCAGACTGTATGAATGTGAAGCAAGATGTTGCTGAAAAAGTAGAACTTTCTCTGGATAAATACAGGTCAAAAAAGGGACACTCCCACTGGATGGCCAAGCATTCATAAGTGTAATGATAATGCTGAAAACTGATTTATGGATTATTTGGTAGTGGTACATCTCAATCTATAGAAGTGGATAATTTTAATTCTTTATTCCTCTTCAGCCTGAAAAAAAAAGCCTTTTCATCCATTTGGCTACAGCAGCTGGCAGAATTCACAAATTACTTTTTACCTTTAAACTGTTTTTCCAGTCAAATAAAAATATGCAAGGTTATCTGCCAAAGTGGCTGGTAGAATAGACAAACGTATAAGCCAACAAAAAATTTACAAAATGTGTTTACTTTTTTTAGACTTAAGATCTGGGCAGGAGCACAGCGCTTTCATGCTCTGATAAGAAAGTAATTTACCAAAGATTTATAACAGCAGCACTTTATACTCAGGACATAAAAAGTCCTACCCTTAACAACTGTAGCTCTTCCTTGTCTACCACAAAATATATGAGCACCAAGAAACTGTACTGCACGCATGTACATATATCAAAAACACAAAATAAGTTATATTACCAACTCTTTTTATTGCCGTTTGTTTCAGCATCGCTGTCTCTGGTTGCCTCATAGATGCTGCAGCTATCGAGAAGTAATGTTTAGAGAGGGAGTTTGATCAAAAAGGCTTCTCCAAATGGTTCCCTGGTGCAATGAGTTTCATAGACTGCTAAAATCAAATTTGTTCTAAAATACAGTGTAATCTAAACACGTAGATGCATGGGGTGTAAACAGTGATATACTTTCAAGTCCGCCATTTACCTTGGGAGTGTTGTTTATGTCCATGTCACCTAGCCAGCCATATATACTATATATGGATGGATATGACAGAAAATACATTTTATCCATGTCATGTTTACAAAACTAGAGATACTCTGGACAACACACCTAAACTGATGGAGGAACTGTCTATAAGGGGAAAACACTGATGAGAAAGAAGGAAACAAAAACAATACATTTCCTACATTAAAACAACAGAGCGCACAGTAGAAGTACAGTTGATATTGATACATTTCACATCAACAATCATCCACAGGAAATGTAATAAAGCACTCAGTGGTGAGATCATATTCCCCCCATGTCCTCTTGTTAATGCAATGCTGCTGTGTGGTTCACTCCTTAGTAAGCTGCAGGGTATTCAGATATGGATAACGTGTAGAATAGACTCCACTTCCAACACAGTTTACACTAACAGCACATACATATTTATATCTGTGACATACAGGGCGTCTCTCAGCTGCCTCTACTGCTACTGTTTTCTATTTCTGGCTGTGTACTTCAATAGGAAGAACGGCTTTTGTCAAAACTCAAAAATGAAAAAAATTAAAGTTGCACGCTTTTTCCTATTTCTGGCTGTGACCAAAAATCAGAACTTCCTTTCCTCAGCTGCACTGAAACATCCTATAACTGTAAATTTTCTTGTAACATGTCATTGACCTCCATGAGAGTGGTGAAGAGTGAAAGAAGAGAAAGTTTTATTTAGCAGTCTAGAATTAAATCGCATCAGTATATTAAACATGATGTACGTTTACAGTGTGTACTTGTTACATAATAACAGACTATCCAAACACACCCTGTGTCTCCTTCATAACCACCCATCCTCAGTAGTAGGCTAGAGCCCTCTCATATGACTGACTGGGAATGGAGGGACAAGAGGACAGGAAGCTGACTAGGATTCAGCCGTTTTGGGAAAGGCTTGGCGGTGAGTGAGTGAAGTGGGAAGCAGCAGAGTTACTCAGAAACGCAGGTCCTTCTCTCCCAGTGAGGAGAAGCATTCTTCCACACTCTGGTCTGATACCTCCTCCAGTGATGACGGGTTCCACTTGGGACTCTGGTCCTTGTCAACCAGCACTGGCAACACACAGACATCGACAACAAAAAGGTCAGTAACTGCTCCACATGTCCGACCCGAGCAGCGCTGCAGGCTGCTACACGATCTGGGGCATCAGGCGATGTGAGTGATACGCGGGCAACATTTTTGCGGTGATGTTGACTGGTAATTTAACATTGTATTAAGTAAGCTGTGATCTTTTCGGGCAACCAGTAGGAACTGCAACAACACTGATAGAACTTATCTCCTCCTACAAAAGTCTCTGATATAAATAAAGTCACATTTTCACAATAGAGACAAGTAAGCTAACTAAGAGCAGAGATTCAACATAAATATCTCGTGAAGAGGTAATGTATCACGATCAAAATGCTGTTATAGTAACACTGCTTTGTCATTTGCTTTTTTGACTTGAGAATGAGGCTTATAAGCCTTCGTAGCTCAAGTGTGTTGGAGGGGAAAAGTAATCTTTCAGTCACTCGCATTGATCAATAACCCAAACACATCCCTGCAGATATATTATGGTCATTTTGTGCTATGTGGCCATAAAAAATTTACTTATTGCCCCTGTAACAACAATTACGATCAATAGTATTTTCTTTTTCATTGTATTTTGGTTCCTTATAGCCCTCTATGCAATCCATGTATTTCTGAAATCCATAATTTTGGTACATCATTCAAATTCACATCCGTCCTGAAGGCAATATTGCCCATTCCCATATCCTGAAAATGTTGCCCAATCGTATATCAATTCTGTAGACCACATACAAAAGCTCTTGGCTCATTTGCACAAAAGCATAAAAACTTAAAACAGACATTTTGATTTTGAACAACTTACATGCTCTTACACCCTCATAGAAGTCACAGCCTCTCTGCAAAACAACAGAAACAACAAACCCATGAGATGACATCATCCTAATGAGTGTTTTAGATTTTACTTTTTTTAACATATGTCACAACTGAACTACTACATATTAGATGATTTAAAGATTAGTTATACTCTATCTTGGAGATTACAGTTTTACCTTTGAGAGGAATGCTTGAGAGGAAGTTAATATGTCAAGAAATACATTTCTGAACAATGGTGCCTTATAATTTCTGAAAAGAGCAGAGAAATCTGTTGACAATATTTTGCATTACTTGGGATCTTGATTCCTCAACCCGAAGAATAATTTAGAAATCATCACTTTCCTGTCCAATTACACCCAAAGTGTGAAAAGTAAGCAAATTAAGAGAATGGGGGTTAATATTTTGTCCTGAGGTCAAAAATCCAGTTAGTTCTGTTGACTTTTACCAGGCAGGCCTGGCTGAGTCGATACTCCATCACCAACACGTCCTGCAGGCTCAGAGAGGCTCCTGCCTGCAGCTGCTTATATGTGATCTTCAGCGACGTGGGCGACATCCTGGACAGGATCTGGAAAGGAGGATACAGGGCTTTGCTGTTTAAGAGACACAACCCTCATGTCCAAAGATGGTTTAGACAGTTATCTCTGGAATCAAATGCACTCCTGCGGGCCTCAGATTGAATTCATCTACAGAGAGTGGGCTGCCTACTCTCCTTTTACAAAATAAAAAACATGCAATCTCACCCTCCAATACTATAATCTCAGAATGTAACCTTATCTGATGAAAATGCTGTAAAATGTCAAGTAGGAAACCCGGCCATGCATTTTTAATGTACTAGGCAGACTGAGGCTCAGATAATATCTGATTCTCTAGACTAAATCTCTTACAGCCACATGATTGTAACCCCAAACAATCAGCAGCAGCACAACCCTAATTTGAAGTTCAACAGCTTCAGAGGATATTTGTGATAAACAAGGGCTTATGACACATTTGGGAGGTGTTTATCTGTTGTAACCAACAGATCAAAGACAGCTGAACAGTAGTTGTTCAGTCTTACATTAGTTCACCATTATTCATCGAACAATAGTGGTTAACTTTTCAGGTTAACACATTTTAAAATTCTAAAAACCATGTGGCTTGGCCTTAGGAATACAAAATAATAAGGAAATTATCATTCAACATAGGCAGACGTTAAGAGCTGGTGTTAGTGGTACCATACTGTTTACCCTAGAGTGGACTTCGAGCAATCAGGAGAAGGAAAAGGAAAATGAGGGGGGGGGGGGGGGGGGGGGGGGGGGAGAGAGAGGTGTGCCTAACCCAAGGCACCCAGGGCATGTGCACTATTTCATGAGGTTGTGCATTGTCCTTCACAGGTCTGATCTGATTGGACCGTCTGGGTATAAACAAGGTTAAAGTCAGAGAGAGGAACTCAATATAATGAGTCACATCCATGAAGGGAGTGAAGTTAAGTTTTATAAAGGGATTGAGCAAATTTGTGGAATGGAGCCACTCTGTTCTGCTAAGAGCTCTTAAATCTCACATGAGGGATGTTTGTCCAGCCAACAAGGCACAAGACTACTAACCCCATTCAGTGCTTAAACTGAGGCAGTTACTAATTACTAACAGCTACTGCTAACGCAAAATAATGCCCTGGCTGGATCCCAGTACTGTCAACAGGTTTTCATCTGGTGGTGGGATAACTAGACTGCAGATAGGAAAAGAGGTAGTCTAGGCTACATAAATGTTCCTTTAAATGGTTTCTATGACCACCATTATAAAAGTGTTCATACAGACTGTTCAAGGTCCCGCTGGCCTTGTTCTACGTGTCAGTACGAACTGTGTTGCTAGGTATAAGTCGTCAATATGCCTGTGCACAAATGCTGACAGATTCCTGTAAATGAATTATGTCTGTGGTTCTGATTAAGCCACAGGTGAAGAACCTACCTCGGCTTGTTTCTTAGCGAACGGTGAGCCATCTGTCTTCAGGTTCTGCAGGATGCCCTCCACACTGCTGGAGCTGAACAGCCTGATGGGAAGTAAAGGCCAACATGCAAATTTTAGTTTAACCAATTCAGAAGGTGGATTTTCTTAAAAATCAAAAACCCAAAAAAGAGGATTATACTGTATATCCTCTCTTGAATAAAATAAGTTGAAATGCATTACAGCAACTTCTCAGGTGACATACCAGGCTAGATACCAAATCACAAAAAGCAATAATCAGTGACATTTTCATATAAATAAATGTCTGTTTTGCTATTTTCTATCACCAAGTGATACAATGCAATAGTGATTCTACTTACACCCAGTTCATGAAAGCTTTTACATTTGCTTTTCTAAATATCTGGTATCTGCTAGGTCTCTCTAGGGAAAACCCCTCTGCCGCACAGGAAGTGATAGGTTTTCAGTTTCCATTTTTTTTGGAATAAACAGAAGAAGAACTGGATAATTAGCACGGGCAGCGATAGCCACCATGGCTGAACAGACAAGGAACAGAGTGCCACCTGCAAAAACTAAAACTTCATCAAAAGAAAATCCAAGGAAAAAGACGCCACAGTACTGGCCAGACTGGCTGTCTAACAATTTTCTTGATGCAGATATCAGATGAGTGCTGTGGTGGGGAACACAAGAGGTTCAAAGTCTACCTGTCAATGTCAGCTCTGTGTTCCTCCAAGACAAAAGGCTTCTGAGCATCCAGGCTGCTCTGTGGACAGAGAACAACACACTCTGATCGACACAAAAAACACGACACCGAGAGCATTTACATGCAAACCGATTTCCGAGTAACAGTCCAGTCATGTCCCAGTAAGGTTTTATTTTGGATAAGCTGTTTATAAGTATCTCCATATCCCACTTGCAGACGTCCACGAAAACATGAATATTATGAGTTATCAATCAACACTAGTCCATATTTAAAGCATTTAAGGTTCACCATTAGTTGCATGGCCTATATGCATATATAATTTATTTTCTTAATTTCTTACCTGGTTCTGGTATGAATCAAGCACTCTGGAGACATCTTCAGCAGAGGGAGACTTCAAGTCCACCAACTCTTTCTCCAGGGCTGGGATCTAGGGAGCAGGGGCTTTAAATTAGCACTAGCCAACAGAAAAATACTTGTACATTTTGGCTGCTGCTAAGTCTGTTGATTCTACTAGCTACTTTGGCGGGTAGTCAGCCTATGTTCAGTCTTTACCATTCTAAAAACGACTTCCCATGAGAAAAAAATAAATCGGCTGGTGAAATTCTGGATCCAGAGTTGCTGGTTCTTCAAAAAGTTAGTCCCTACTGAGAAGAAATAGGAAAAGATCTACCTTCATCCCACAATAGGACTATGTGCAAATTTTAATAACCAGAAGGCATTCGGTAGAGCGCAAACTTCCGCCAACGCTGAACAATTCCCCAACTTGCAAAGCTGCAGTCTCCATAACGGTTTACACTGTGTTTGTTTATTGTTTGTCTTCTGGGTTTGATTTCCTGACAAAGTAGCAAGTGAATGCAATCCTGTTTAGCAGCGGACTTGGAAGTCCCGAATGTCGGACCTTCCCACCAGCACATGAACGCAGCATAATGGATATGGCTAAAAATCATAATCATCTAATGGCGGAAATCCCAGATCTGGATCATTACCAAATTCTAATCAACTGACCCTTAGGCCATCATATCTTTTGGAGATATCTTGCTAATAAACAAACAAACAGACAAACAAGGGTGAAAAGAAGTTTAGTATTCACATCCAAAATGGAGTTTTCTGAATTAAAAGCATTATTCTCCTTCAATTATTTGTTTTGTCAATAGGTAAAAAAAGCTTTTTGTGGATCAAACATTTTGCTTTCATTTAGTTGCTGTTACGCTGAGTCATTTCCCCATTTCCATTAAGGCGAGATATTTTTATAATCTTGTTTTTTATCTCACCTACAATAAAGAATTAAATCTACCCCTCTGCTCGCCTGTTCTGAAAATCACTTCTATTCAAGGTTGTGCTCTTATATGAACTCTAACACCCACTGTTCTGACCTCACGCCAACAGCAAGGGCATGCCAGGACAAACAGAAATTGCTTTTGGGCCAGCTAGCCCATGTTGGCACCTATAAACAAGAGTGAGATACCCAGTGACTCAGCATCCGGCTTTCCAGTGGAGCCTTGACCTCCACCGCCCCCCCCACTCCTGCCCTTCCCTCGTCCCTGCAGCACCATATCACTCATTTCATGCATGGGCTGTTAGGTGGTTTAGATAACAAGCTGAACTGCAGTGTGTTAGTACTACTGCTTCTTTTATAACCTTTATTTATCCAGGAAATATTTACTGAGCATACACACTCTCTTTCAAAGCTGCACACATTCAGCTGCTCAGTACAACCACCATCCTCTGCATTTGGCCACTGAGCAGCTCTTGAGGGAGGATAGAGTGTTTCTTATTCACTTTCTCTGACCAGGTTGTGGGGATTGTTCTTGTGTAAGGTTTTATTTAGCAGCTTGAGATACCTTCTGAGACTCTACAAAGTGACTGGCCACTCCAGCTCTCTGCACGTCACGTCCTTTGAGACGGAAGCCTGTCAGGGCCAGAAAGAGGCCCAGCTTTCCCTGGAGCCTCGGCAGGAAATAGCCACCTCCCACATCAGGGAACAGCCCTGTCAAAATGAAACAGAAAGACAGGTGTTGAAACGCATTGTGACAACTACAGCTTTAGTACACATGTACTATGTAGCTGCAGATGTCACTTCATGAAACATTACTTTCTCTCACAGCCCACACTGTATGGTCCTCAAGCTCATGAGTCCTCAATCAAATCAACCACCAATGAAAGACCTTAGTTAATCACGTCAACGAAAGCCTAGCAATGTTTCTTCAAGATGAGGAGTGAATTTATCTGGGCATAACTACAATACAAATAACAAATGACTAATTATTTAAATGATGAATGACAACATATTTAGCGGCTGTTATTCAATGACAAGCATGCTTGGGCCGGCGCTTCAAAGACAGTGTGATTGCAACTACAAGACAAGAAAATCTACAATTAATTTACATCCAACTACTTTCTAAAGCACCTTACTTTGGCATTATTTTGCTGGATGTACAAGGCAGAAGGCAGTATCACTTTTTCCACAGGTGATTCAAGTGCAACTGTCTACAAAAGGAGTGCAGCGTTATTGTTGAACAGAAACCTACATATGAGGTTTATGAGCATTTAAGAAAACCGCTCACCACAATCCATACCACGGCCCTAATCTGTACACAATTTATTAAATGTTTTGAATAATGTTTCCATTCAATTTCAGTGCTCCTAACGGGAAATTAGCAAACTGACGATGCCATTGGTCAATGTTGGTTCTCGCCGACGGCTTTCGTAGCGTGACATGAGGCTGGGGGGGGCGGTGACTGGAGCTCAGTAGGAGCTTAGATGGGCTGACCTGATTTGAGGCTGAAAATGTAATATCATAAATGCAGCAGATTATGGCTGCTGTTCAGGACGGTAGCAGGACTGGGTTAAATCTGTTAATCCCACCGCCGAGGGGGTTAACATCAGCAAGAGAGGGTGTGCAAGTGTGTTTGTGTGTGAGTGTGCGTGTGAGAGAGGGGAGAGCGAGAGAATGGTGTGTACATGAATGTAAGAGGTAAGTGTTGGTGTGTGCGTATATGTGTGTGTGTGATGGTAGCATTGGGGAGGGGCATCCTTGTTATACAATCCCAGATGGATCTTTGCCCCGAATCAAATTGCCTCCTGGAAATAAATGGACAAAAAGCCCATCACTTACATTGTACTTTTGTTAGGCCGTTATTACACAGTAGTATATTATCCATGTCAACGACTTTTACATGTTCGTCTGTCTTCACTGTCCATAAAATGTAAAATGGTAAGCACTGACTCTTATGCTAACAGGTAAAAAGAGACACTGGTAGTTTTTTGGTTATCGCTAGTTAAGTTAGCTCATCTGCACGCTACAAGTACACAGATGGGTATCTATAATTCCAATCTATAATTCTTTAACTGCACCACAACACCAGTCCCTCACACACAGAACTTCGGCTTTTGACAGTAAAAGTCCTTTGTGGGAAACTTCACCACAGAGCAACACATTAAGACAGAAAGTATAGCAGGATGTTGTACAAGCTATGGCGCCAGTGGCATCTGCATCTAATCATTCAATCTGAATCCAATCACTCAATGTTCTGACTTAAACATTGTTGAAACCAGTAAATTCTGGATTTTGAGTAATGCTTGAAATGTAGAACATACAGGGTTTCAGCTGTATATGAAGTGGAGCATTCATACTGAAAAGATTAGATTCTGGCACCATGAAAATTATTATGAATGACCTGTACTGTGTAGGCATGCATACTGTACGTTTCTGATGCATGTACTGTTATCTACCCTAACCCTTATGTGCACAGATGTTTTACCGTTACATTTTAGCTGAAACCCTTATTAACTTACAATGAGTACATAAAAACATAAAATAAACTCCATTACCTGGATCATCATTATCTCAAGCAACCAATAGTAAGGAGTGCAGGGGTCAGAGCCCTAGTGTCCTATCACAGATCATGTAAGAGGGAAATGCAAGGAAATGAAATAAAAAAATAAAAACTAAGGAGAGAGGTAAAAGGGAATGTTTTTGAACAGCTTTTTAAAAATTTTTATGGGAGCTCAGTGAACCCCAGTCTCTGCTGAGGAGGGATAAGCAGTTTCAGTAGATAATACAGTAGGAGTGTAAAAAGGGAGGGGGTTTTGGCAGGGGTCAGGGGGTTACATCCACTGGGCCAATGATCTAGTCTGAGGATAACACATGGTGGGGAGGCGGCTATTATCTTAAGCTCCTTTCACACTTCTGCTACATTTATTATGTCATGTAGAGGTCACTGTAGTGATGAACTGGCTATTCAGACTCATACCTGGCTGCTTCAAAGCTATACAGAATGCATTTTCTCCATTTCCTCCAGGTTAATGATGTCAAGTTTTATCCATCTCATTAATTCACATAACATCCTTTTGAGGGACACTGGCCCTCATTTATCAATCTAATGTAGAAACCAGTGCAGATCCGAGCGCAGAAATCATCTTACGACAGGGTTCATGTGTGATTCATGAAACGTTTGTATCTCGCCAATCCCAGCGTAAGAATGATCGGGCGTTGATAAATGTGGAGGCTGAAAACAATCGTCATTTAAATATCACGCCCCTAAATATTCTCGGTTTAGAGGCCTCACCCCCAGAGTTTACGACATGGAGAGGCGTAATACGTCCAAGAAGAGAAACTTCTCCGACCTCGAAATAGAAACTCTAACGTCGCCAAGTCCAATTGAACCAATTAGTTCTATATGGCAGCCTGAAAAGTGGCATCAAAGGAAGTCGGAAAAATGCAGTATGGAAAGAAATCACTGCTGCGGTCAACAGCGTTGCCGTCGACATTCCAGCTGAGGTTTGAATATTTAATTTATACATCTGTGATATGTATAACCTATATATATATATATATAATAGTAGCCTAATATAATAGCTTGTATCGCAATTCTTTACATTTAGGTGAAGAAAAAATGGTCAGACCTCAAACAAGTAGGCTATCTCAAAATGAAAGACAAATTAATCTTACACCAGAAAATTGTTAACCCCGTTAATTGCAAACAATTTGAAAATACCTATTTATGTTAGGGATAGGCTATATGACACATAGTCGCTGTAGGCCTTTACAAAATATAATATTTTGCCATAGGCTACATATTTTTAAGTGATGAATATGTGGCTGCATATGCTTAGATGCCAGTCAGAATACTATATGGTCTAATCCTAACAGTTCTCCGACTCAGCCAGATTTACTCTGCTGCACCGCAAGTCCATGCTGACTCCAGAACTTGCGTACACGAGTTGAGACTTGACGTGAGATTTGATCGTAGCCTCCGCTCACGTCCAAATTGATAAATGCCGAGCTTTGCGTGGAAATGACCGTACGCCCAGTTTTCTGTCGTACGTTCATTTCGTAAATGAGGGCCACTGAGCAGCAAAATTAAACTATAGCATATGTCACTGGGTGGACACTTTTATCCTCAGTGCCTTAAATGAGTGAATACATTTTTAGCATGAATATCTCCAGTGGGAAACTAACCCCAAACCCTGGGTCCACCAACTGAGCTATTCAATACTATAATGCTGGTATACTGTGGCGGATAAAGCCTGTCTACACAATGCAACAGAAGTTGGGGTGTTGCATTTACAGTTAGCCCCAAACAAAGAGAGGCTCTTGACAGGATTCGATCACAGGATCAAGGCTAAAAATAAGCATGTGGGGTCCGGAGGCGGCCGTGATCTCTGGGTAAAGGCTAAAAAAAGGCTATTTTCTGTCAGGAACAGTGTGGTGTGAATGAAATGTTTCTGACTGCAGAGGCTGTTTGTGGCTCAGAGGTCTGGAGCTCAAGTGTCTCAAGTGACACCGTGAGCAGCTCCAAAGCTGATTAGCCAAGGTGTCTTGCCAAGGTTTCACAGTGATTGGAGAGTTTTAATGATACTGAGAGATTCTTGTTCTGTTTATTAGCATTAATCATAAGACTAATCAGAATCTATTTATTTAGTTTTTGTGTGCTAGTTCACTTGCACATACACACATACACAGATGTGGATTAAAAAGATCAAACAGAAATATAGCTTCTAAATATAGCAGCAATGAACCGGTTACCACAGCATTACGACAAAGTTCTCTGATTGCTCCATAAGGCATTGTGGGTATTAAGAGTCTTTGTTATTACAACAACACAACAGAAGTTCAAATGGCTATATTTTCTTCAAATCTCAACATATCAGCACGTCGTTTAGCAGATATAATTAAAATAATGTTTCTGGCCAACCTGTAGAATTTCAAGTGGATTGACGTTATGATTTTACTGTTAACTGTAACTTTTTGTGCAAATTTTTAAAAATTGATAGGTTAATAACTTGGCCATTATTGGACCAATCCCTTAGCTTTTCATAAACTAAGTTAAGGCATAACCAGTTAATTTACTTTAAAGGTTTTTGAAAAAATCCAGAACAGCGGCCAAATATTTTTGGTGGATATTATGGGTCCTTCAGATCTGTATGACTAACAGCGCAGCGAGGCTGAGCCTTTGACTTTGAGGGCCTATTATAGTGCCCCCTATGGTCCAGTCAGTACCATTCTTTGTGTCCAGGTTATCAGTCACTTATATAAAGTTACCAATTTATGCCTGAGTTATTAGACAGACTACTAATACTACTACTACTACTACTACTAGGAATCCCTAGAAACATAATAACAAACATAAATTACCACTGCTGACACTGTGGTAACCTAATAAGCACACGGACACAAGAATTAAAGCTTGCAGACTGATAGACACAGACACACGGATCAACCCTCTCAAACAGACGGCCCTCAGTCTGTGCAATTTAATTACTGTTCCGTTTCCTTTGACCTTTTCTCTGTAGCCGCGTTGGAGGAAATCTCACACAGCAGTCAGACTGGATCAACCAGACATCCTACTGCTGTTTGCAACCCCAGTGTCACCATGAGATAGCCTTCTCTTTCTGCCACAATAATTTCCTATCCACTGACAACATAATCTTCTTCCTCGCTGTTCCCTGTTCTCGGGTACAGGCCCAAGTGTTTATCAACTGCCGTCAAATTCTCAGTCATACTCCGCCCTACAACACTACACAGTATAATGCGTCACTAGAAGATTTATGATGGACTCACAGCCCAGAAGGAACCGGCATAAGCTTGGTGAGTGTGTGTGTGTGTCAAACAGAGGATGACGTGAGTGTCCTTGAAGTGTGTATGTGTGAGGGAGTGCAGTCAATCCATCAGACAAGCAACAGATTCACATGAAGGCCATGGTAGCACTGTCAGTACTGAGCTTGACTGGTGCTGCCGTCCCTCCAAGGTGCTTCAGTAACAGAGAGATGATACACCGCTTAGCACTGTACAAAACACAGATGAACAGTGTGTTTTTCTCCATAGAATAATACTAGTTTTGCCTGTAGGTGAAACGATAGTCATTTATCTGTACGGTTGTGATTCTCATAGGATTTCACATTCCCTGCTTGTCACCAGACCCTAGCCACAAAATGCTGTAATGAGTTAAGACAGTTATATAATATGAAATGTCAATGAATCCACAGCAGGTTGAGAGGCAATGAATTACAGGATGGATGATTACACAATTTTGGCCAGAAACTCCGGCAAGGGGCTGCAAATTGGTCATCAATAATGCAAGAGGACCACTTCAGAATCCATTATCCATCTTTATGGGGTGAATACACTGACTGGGGAGACTGAGGACATCAGCTGTCTGGTCAGTCCACTGGCTCCATCTCATTGCAAAACCAGTGTGATTCATGCTTTAGTAAAGTAGTTTTTTGCAAATAATTGTTAGGAGTGTTTTAATGTAATTTGAGTACTTAAAGGGTGAGGTTTCTTGCATCGGGACAATTGAGATACTCTGCAGTAAACTGTCATCAGTGATTAAGTATGCTAAATTTCTTCTCAACTACTTTACAGTGAACGTCTCAACTTCTTGGCTCACATTGTATGCGTCTTATCTGGCCAATCCCACTCAACACCAAAATAGGCTAAAACAAACTATAAAAGTATTTGCAAATATTATCTGACCAAGGCGTTGTGACTTACTACAGGAAACCCTTCCCCAAACAAAGAAAAGGAGATGAAGAGTATTTACTTCTGAGTGTCCTCAATGGCTGGAACAACTATTGCTCACTTCCTTCATGCTTGCATTCAGCCAGTCCTTCAAGAATGGGGGTGGATAAAGGCTGAAGGGTTTTATTCTAAAACTTAATTTTGAAAAAAAAAGAAAAAAAGCTATTTGAAATTCAGGTCTTATCCTAGCTAATAACATAAATTATATTTAATAACATGATTTGCGGTCATGACAGCAAAAGTCTCTGAATCTCAGATTAGCACAATGAGGCAAATAGGGGAAAAGTGATTTTGATGGTTTTACCTTTTTATGTGACTGACCATTTTTTGATTTTATACGTTGTTGTATGTTGTTGCCTGCAACATTTATGTTTGTCTTGACTCTGCTTTCATGACTAGGTCTCCTTTGAAAGAGAGACTGTTACTCGCAACGTGACTAACCAGCTGAAATAAAAGTCAACTAAAAAAATTTAATAAAACAAACAAAATGAAAGGCACTCCTCCATATGCGGCAACCCCAAACCTGGCAACATGGGTACACACAAACCTGAATTAACTGTCTGTGACCAATGGCTGACTCCCAGCGCTCTGCAGGAGACCTGACCCAAGATATCATAACAGCCATCTGATTTACTGTGGCAGCACAGCCAGCCTTCGATTCTTCCTTTTTAGGTAGCACCAGGCAGCATGATCATCTGCATACTTTTTGCTTCGTGGCAGCTCCCTCTGCGCTATCTGGCAGCTGGTTTGTTCCCAGTCCCACTTCCCTGAGTAGCAGGTGTAAACCAGCAGAGGCTGGGGTGACAGGCTCTGTTTGAACCCCGGTCCTGCTTTCACCACTAGGCACCTGCATCCGTGCCAAGACTACTGTGGGCCCTAAAGCAGGGTTACACCCCTTCACTTGGCATGTGATCCCCCATAAAAGTAAATTATTCTGTGACCCTTAAAACTAAAACACAATTGTGTGTTACCATGTCTTATTTCTCAGTAGGGGAACAGTCAATACAACTGTAGCCTTGACAAGCTTCACACTTTTCAGATCCCTGAATGCAGTTAAAATGATTAGACACCCGACTTGGTGCAACCCCATGATATCTGTATACCAAGGACCTGTAGTGTGGAGTTCAGAAATAGCTTAAGCAGATAACTAGGAATTGTAAAAGAACCTATATGTTGTCAGGGCTCAGACATTCAGCAGTTATCAAAACACCCACTGTATCAGACCTATGACCCTGGTGTTAGAAAGCCCCACAATTAGCCAGCAGATCTTCATCTTGTAAGGACTGTGATGAGCCATCTGCTTTTAAGTGACAACAAGCTACTGTATGCCATAACTTCAAGTGTAATTAGTTAGATGTTAGTGATTTGTTACTAATCTCCTCAGAGCCGCGGGAAAAGGCCATCTGTCCAGACTAGTCAATTAGCTAAAGAGCAAACTATAGCTTAGTGCTTGGGAAATTACCATTTACTCTAGAGTAATTGGCTTATATAATATAAAGATTAATTCTTGATGATTTCACCAGGCACAAGTCATTTAATAACTGATGCAGTACAATTGTGCCATTGCACGATTTAAGAGAGCGAGTGGTGCTTTTGTCAGAGTATGCAAATAACCTTTCACAGGTATCAACCATCCAGCTCACACCAGTTATAACCCTATTGTTCTGCCTCTTTCTCCATATGAATGTATTAAAGGCCCCTTATTATAGGATTTCAACTTTTCCTTTATTCACACACATTTACGATCAAAACTTTTTAATGAAGACATTGTTAAACTTTGATTTTGTCGGAGTGGTTAAATTTCAAGAGATTGCATTTTTAAAAATCCATCCTTGTTTACAGGCAGTTTCAGACTAACTCCAGTAAACACATCACATTGGGATTTGATCCTGATTGGCTCCCTCACTAAAGAATTACTGAAATCCCTCTGAATCAGGCCAGTTTACAGCACTTGAACTGGAAACCCTCCAGTCAGCAGGTTTACCTCATTTAAATTAGAAGAGCTGCTGTTGTTGACCACTCAGGCTCCAGTTTTATGACTGTTCTGCCTGTTAGAACTGAGTTTTGAAACTAATTTGGTTCAACTTTTTTAAATATTAAAAAATAAAATATTAAGATTAAATATAACATCATATAACATCTAGCCTGGTTCCAGACTCCTGAATCACGTCTCGCCCACTTTTCAGATTTTGTTGAGCGATTCAGAGAGTCTGGTGTTGCTCTAGTCAACGGTTTGTTTGTGTTCTGAGAAACAATCAAGCCAATCAGCACCTTTGCGGGCAGGACTAAAGTTTGAACTTTTCGTGCAATGGTTTTTCATTGCCATTTTAGCAGAATAATATTTGTTGAAATCACCCCCTTAACCAATATGTTGTCTTTGCAATTGTTGGTAAATACGCGGGTGGCTGGATACGTCAGTCACTAGTGAGTGGTTCTGGGAAAATCAACCCCTTGACATCCCCCTACTTTTGGATGTCAAGTCCTACCTTCTGGATGATGCAAGAATTGATTTTATTTTTATTTGGGTCAATGAGACAGCTGCAGCTTAATCAGAAAAATCTACAGGCCTCCTATTTCACCACCATCTTGTGTCTATCCTGTAGTTACGCCAGTGTATGCATTAACATTATCAGCTTTTCACTGGACACAAGTCGGTGCTGGAAAGATGTAGACTGGAGTGGACTAAAACTTTTTGATTGGGAGAGGGGCCAAGACCATAAAGTGCAATGCCTGCTGGGTATTCTTTTTCCACTTTAGCATACAGGCCGTTTTGGCAGTTCCCTGTAGCATGCAATTGCATCAGAGTGAGGTCATCTATCCTGACCTTTGCATAATTGTCACTATCAGTTGAAAACCTTGTATCTCCAAAATGTCAGCTTTTTAAGAAGAAAAACAACCTTGATGACAATGTATTTTTGAGTTGTTGTTTTTTTTTCGTTTATCCAATTGGTTTTGAAAAAGTTTCATGAGCCCAAGAGGTTGAAGAATTTTCTCAACCCATAGAGGAGCATGGAATCCTTCAATTGTAACAATATGACAATCACCAAAATTGGATATACAAGGTTTTCACCAGAAAGTGACAATACTATATACTGTGTATACCTCATCTATCCCTTGATGCATTTCTCTCAACATCACACAAAGATAGACCACATGTCTATGAGTTTGACCCAATCAGGTCTGCAACTGAAATCGCCTGGAACTTTAAGTGAGATTGCTCCTGCATAATTGATGGGAAGGATACCCGTTCATCAAAATGTGGGCCAACTGGCATTCCCCAGAGGGGGAGAGGGGCCAGTGCAGCTGAGCAGTCTTACCGATGGCAGTCTCTGGCATGGCGAAGAGCGTCTTCTCAGTGGCCACGCGAAACCGTCCGTGAACTGACAGGCCCACACCCTGCAGAGGGAGGAGGAAAAAGGGTTAGGAGAAATCAATACACCGATCAAAAGGGTTGGAAAAATAAGACCAGCAGGAGTAAAGAAAAGGCAGAGAGGGGAAGAGCAGGGCATGAAGTAAACATTAATAACTGCCATGTCCAGAGAGAAGGAGTGACCTGAAGTTCAAGGCGGGAAATGCTGCCTGAAAGAAAGTCCCGGATAACACCAGGTCTGCCCTTTAACCGTGTGAGTGCATGTGTGTGATTAACGAGTGTGGTAGGCCAACAGGGAGAGAGGTGAAGGTTAATGAGGAGTATTGGCCGGAGGACATTTCCAACACTGTTAGTGATCTCTCTCTCTCTCTGTGTGTGTGTGTAAGAGAGAGAGAGAGAGAGAGAGAGACAAGACAGACTGCAAGGTTGCCATGGGAACATCCCCTTGCACACATCCTCAACAAAAACTTATATGCATACAAGAGTATAATGTAGACACACACACACATCTGTACACTATACTGCCTGAATGCTCTTGGTGAATAACCTTGCACTTTATGTGTTATCGTAATGAAAAACACAATTAAAAATATTATTTCTGCACAGTCTACGGCTTTGGTCATCCTTCTGAGTGTGGAAAAAGCTTTCTAATGACAGTTTTGGACACTACATAGACCTATTTGAGTCAAGAGTGCAGTGAACATGAATGAACTTGAATGAAATACACCCACACGCATGCACGCAAACACACACATACAGAACGGCATCTTCTGCTGACTAATTGTCTGGCGCTAGCTATGTGTGCGGTCATACAATGCTCCACTATGACAGTTATCCTACTCTAGGGAAATAGTTAACACAGTAAGTCAATGATGGTCCCCCAGACCAGTAGAATAAGCAGAGACACTGTATACCACTTCATGTCAATAACACAATGCTTTCAATTCATTTATTTATATATCAAAATATCCTTTATTTAAATGGAGGAGGTTCATTGGGAGTGAGCTCTCATTTTCATATGTTGGTACCCTGCTGACAAGACAATGGAAAAATGCAGACTGGAAAATAATCAATGAATTTAGAGTGCGGGGTGCATCAACATACAAATAAAATGAAAGGATAACCATACAGCAACAGACTAGACAGACAGATGAACAGACAGACAGACAGATAGATAGTAGTAAGATAGATGTAGATAGACGTAGTAATATGATTACAAAAAACTGATTATAGGTACTTTTGGAAAAAAAGGAGATAAAATAAATTATTTTGCTTCTGGAGGGAATGTAATCCAAAAGTAATGGGGGGGAAAATCGTATTACTTCACTGACCTTGAGTATTCTGGAAGATTATGTTATGGATTAGAAATGTATTCAAGTAATCATTCAGCTATGATGGATTATATTTTGAAAGTTTATGGTGAATGCCTTTTGGGGATTTATCCAGTGGCCTTCCTCAGTCATGTTTTATCACCACCAATCATTGGCCTATTGGATTTTTCTCTGACCTGACCAGTAAATGACCCTGCTCTGTAGTACGGATGGGAAGGATACTGGAAAATAATGGCGCTTCATTGCTTCTATGAATTCAGATATCTTGTTGGAGGTTGTTGGAACAGCTGAACTCCTGACAGTTATAAAGCTGAGGAGCACAAGGTAACCTCAGGAAAGAACAGGACCGCAAGTGCTTTAAGGTCAAGAGTAACTTTGGCAGTAGCTGCTGAGGAAGTGGAGAGTATTATCCATTCACTTTATCCATCTAGACTGTCTCAGCTGGTGACTAGTGACCTTCCTGTTATGAAGTCACTTCTCTACCCTTAAAGGTGCATTAAATAATCTATGACTTCTAATGACTTCTATTGGCTTCTATTTTATTGTAAGGTCTCTGGTACAGCCCCCAACTCTCGTGTAATTGAAACAATACACATACACAAGTCACATTTCCACAATAGAAACGAGTAAGCTAGCTAATTAGAGCAGAGATCAAACAGAAATGTCTAGTGAAGAGGTAATATATCACCATGCAAAATATGTAATGGAATAATAATAATACTTCTTTCTCGGTTGGTTTTTTGGCTTGAAAATGAACAGGGAGCTTTTGCTCCAAAACAAAGTTTGAACTGGAAAGGGAATTTCTGAAAGCCAGAAATCTCAGTACCTGCTAAAGTAGCCTAATCATTGAGTCACTGGTATTGATCCCCCTATCAACCCCCCACAGATCTATTACAGTCATTTTGTGCTATGGGGCAGTAAAAACCTTACTTATCACCCCCTTAAATGGGAATAGTTCTGTATTTTGAACCAAGAAAAAAAACGACCTTTCTGGCAGCAGATATTTTTGGAGACAGTGGCAACACTTGTAGGGTTATGTAAACCTACGATGCAAAAAAGACCGTAACTGAGCTTGCCATTCCAACCGACAGTTGACTTGGGAGCCAATATCCTCTGCAGGCCCAAGTACTAGAGGTATGTAAGAGACAAATTATATACAGGTCCTAAATTGCTGAACTTATCCTTTAAATATGGATTATAAACCATGAAATATGTGCTGTACAGATAAATTTAGGCTGTCACCACCCTGACGAGCACCTGTTGTGGGCTGCCTCCCTGTCAACGATCACGCAGCGCTTGGGCTGCTATGTTTGTGTGATAACAGTAGACAAGCCGTCATCTCCTCACTGTTAGCAAACAGCAAAAAGAAGCACATACAGAGCCACAGAACAGTGCTGCTGGGTTCGCCTTAGGGCTGTGTGACAAATGACCACAGAGGATTAAAATATCTGATCGCCGGAGACTGAACAGACCACTGCCGACGTTTGTACTTGCTGCTGTTCTGGAAGAGCCAGATCCCGACAAAAAAACACACAGGCACACAGAGGAGACACAGACTGTGACTTCTCAGCCAAGGAGCTGAAATACAGAATGATCATCCTCTGTCAACGTGTCAGCACTCGGGCTCAGGGCTAAGACAGCCGCTGGGTTGATTTTCTAACAAAACAAGGGCAGTCTGTAGGGCGGAGGACTTGTTTTAATGCTGACAAAATGCAGAGTTGACGTTTTGTTATTTAATGGCATTTATGCTTTATTAGACAACACACATTGGAGAGAGAAGGGAAAGATGGGAGACAAACAGGAGGGGTGATCAACAAAGGTCATCGGCCAGAAATGAACCTATGACATCCAAAGCAACAACCTCAACCCATCATAGTTTAGGATTAATGTACAGGAAATCTAAATCACAGGATATTCAGTTTTTGTCCAGTGACCTGGCATTAACTTTGTGATTTCATAAGGTTCCTTACATTTGGATATCTAACATGGAACAGATTGTTTTTATGTGTAAGGTATCTCCTTTCTGATCAAATGGTTAATGCAACACATTCAATACCTGTTAGCTACAATACCCAGCATCCCTCCTGTCCTCAAGTTTATACTGTATAAAGTGAAAGTTACACAGCATAGCAGCCATTTTCTCCAAAGTGTAGAAATGCTACACAACATGGAGACAAGAGTAGAAAAGCAGAGTTTGTGAAAAAAAAAACAGACAAAAGAAAGAAACAAAGAAAAAGAAGAGACAAAGCAGAAAGAAATACAGAGAAAGAAAAACCAAAAGAAAAGGAAAGAAAAAGGTTTTGATGGAGAATCTTCATCCAAAGAAGTTTTTTTTTGCAGCGACGATGGGATGCACCCGTTGGAATGAGGAAGCGTTTAATCACACATTCCTCAAGATGAACTCATCACCATAAAAGTAGTGGAACATTGTGATGTGCTGGTATGGTACCACCAAGCTCCATATAAGAACATGTCTCCAGAACCTGGTGTATACAATGGAAATGTACAAAAGTGTGCAGTGGAGCCTGTTTACAGCTCTCATGTTTACGAATAGAATAGGCTTCAAAATTTACAACCCAGCAAGGTTAGTTTACACAGGTTAAGTATATGGAGGGTTAATGAAGGCTTCATAAAGCCCTCATTAGGATATTTGGTTTACTGGATGTCTTCCACCGATAAAAGATGAGGGAGAAGGTGAAATCCATCTACCACTAAAAAAAAGATTCCCTGTGTTTAGCAGTTACATTGCTTTCCACATCACTCCTGTGCACCAAATCTGCTCTGCAAGACTCCCAACAGGCCTGAACTGATAAAAGCAGGGAGAAAAGTGAAATCTAGCTACCTATCCATAAAATTATTATTATACCTTGGTGTTTTGCACAGGAGTGATGTTTTGCACATATAGAAGTAAATGTTTCTGTGTGTACGAGAGTACAAAAGCCTGAGTGGCTTGTGTGGAAGCCTCCTCTGAGGTGAGAAGAGAAACGAAGAGAAAAGTGATTGATAGTAGTTATAAACACTTAAAAAGAAACTGTAGGATCTGTTTGAAAAATTATTCCCTGTGTAGAACAGCTGCAGTACTTTCCACATTACTCCTCTGCAAAAGTATCGGCTTTCAAAGCAAGAGTTGCAAGGGCCGTGGAAGATGAGAACCTTAATGCAGGGATCAAAATCCACATTAAGGTCCTTTTTGGCTCCCACTCCTGTCTTCTCGTCAGGCGTTATGGACATTAGCAAACAAGAGCTCTTTTCTCCAGGGGATAGAGATTACACACATAACCCCGGACAAATCTCCATCACTCGTCAGCAGCCGCTACGCCAAGCCTGTCAGAGAGACTTACAAACAGTTCATTCTGGTCTGCAGTCAATGTGAGGAGCCTGGTGTCCGACTATGTAAATGTTTGAAATCTCAAGAGGGAACTCAGACACTGTGGGAAGAAAACAAAAAAAAGCAATGGTTGCTCAAATGTAAAGCACAGCAGACATGGATTAATAACATAATCACACTTCAGTATTCTGGGTTTTAATTCTAATTTCCTACTTGAAGAATACTGAATTATGCGGGTATTATCCTATTAAAGTGAGAGAGAGAGAGAGACAGAGAGCGAGAGTGTGTGGTCTTTGACCTGCTAATGACATGCCTAAACAGTGGTTTGTTATTACCAGTGCAAAAATACCCGCTCGACGTGGGAGTTCTGCTCTCAGCACAGAGTAGATCGGGGAACAGGGGCTACAATGCCTCTCGGACTATTCCATATATAGAATTAGCCTATTATTACTATTACTACACACATCAAACAGCCGTCACCCCGGGGTGGTTTACGTCAACATTACTGTCCTCTCTGTGCTGACAGAACAGATAGGACATCACTGCTTTTATGTTTTCCCGTTGGGACAATGAACTGAAATGAGTCGTCCAGTCAATATACCGTACCATATGGTGCAGCATCCTCCTCATCACCAAGGCAAATACTCTCTTTATTTGGGTGTTACCTGCTTGTTTGGTTTAAAAAATACATTAAAAATAATTACCTCCCTGGTCATTTTTTTTTTTTTTTACTTCAATCTTGCTCTCACAAATGAATTAACCTGACTCTATCTCCTTGAAAGGAAGAGGGTTAGTGGGTCTGCTGGCGTCATCGTGGCTGTCCAAACAGATAGGACAAGTAAACAAGATTGATGATTTCTTTGTATGCCACAGCTTCTAGGATTTTTCCCCTGTGAGTACAGTAACGTGTTAATATGAAACATTTGTGGAACTTATACCTACACACGCAACAAATGTTTCATATTTAGTAATACATATTTAAGCAAATAATTGAGACTGTAAGTAACAATTCTAAGTAAATCCATAAATGTTAGTAACCCATTCCTCTCCTGTACTTTTACAACCTACTTAACATATTGAAATTGTTGCCAGATTATGTTTACATAATCTGCAATTGTTTATATTTTACTTCATCGATTTTATCGGTTTATTATTTATTTTTTCTGTTTTTATTGCTTATTTTTATATTCTAGTTAATGGTGCAAGCCACTCAAAAATAAAATAAAAAAAGTCAAATCAAAATCTAGTTGTGTTCTTCCATTTCCTTTTCCCTGCTGAATCCTACTACTTTTGCTGCTGCAACGATGTAATTTCACCACAAAGATCAATAAAGTTTCATGTAGACTCCCGACGCAAAACAGGGTCAAAAATCCGTGCTTGTAACCTGGATGTCACATGAACAGACTTGAACTTTGAGCGACATTTTTCACACAGAGTTTGCTGCTCTGAATCTTTCATTACACATTCACAAAACTATATCTGTTTGCTCTGATTTTTTTTGCAACCTCACATTTGAAATCATTTGTCCACGAATGTTATTTACACATTCACAAAATGTTGTTTACAACTACAAATCTTTTCTACACATTTACACATAATTTTTGTTTGCTTAAATCTTTTTTATACATTCACACATTCAAATACATTCATGCAAAATGTTCACATGTTCACAAATGGTGATATACAACTGCAAGTATCAAATCATTTCACAAGCTCGGAATCTTTTTTACAAGCTCAAAATCTTTTCGACTCTTTATTTAGCCCATAGTAGCAGTGCACTTCATCTATTCACCACAATTTATAGCAGGACTGACAAAACAAGGCTAGGCATAGACTAGCATTGCATAAACCGCCCACTCCAGGTGGCGAGGCTGAGGAGCAGCTGTTTGCATGAACTTTCATCAGGTCCCATTGGATGTGGGCAGGTGTAGCACAGCCCTCTTCAATCCACCCAAATGTGTAACATAATCAGTCAAAGCCAAACCAGCCATCTAACCTCTACATGACCGCTTTCTTCTCCTCCACAAACAGACTCAGCAAACATGTAGATAAATTTGCATGTCGTACTAGGCCAAGTATGGCTGCAAGCGACCCCGGACACCATTTCATGTTAAGGGAACACTTTCTGTTTTCATGAGCGCTGCTGGGGGTAAACCCAACTCTCATTGTTTGTGCCCTGTAGGGCTGCATAACTTTGACAAATAATCATATGGTGATTATTTTGCTGAATACTGCAGTTGCGAGATAAATTGCAATACAGTACACAGACAGATGTTTCAATATTTTTCAGCAAACAAGAAACGATTTTAATCAAAAACTGAGATGTTGCTTAATATTTGCTGTTTGAATATGTTTTTTTAATGTGCAATTTAACTTAGGGTGGGTTCAGCACAAGTACCATTGGAGCATTCACCACTCTAATAAAATAATTGCAACCTCTTGGCATTTAAAAATTGAAGAAGAAAACTTGAACACAAAGTGAACTTGGAATTATACACACACACTCCAGCCAAAGTGACCCTGTAGACACTGATGGCTGTGTGTGACCTTGGTGGAAGCCCAGGAGAAAAATGACACTCAAGGTCACGGTAAAAGGGACAGACTGGTCCAGAAGTAAAACATCCACTCCGACCAGGTGAACAGAACATATAAATACAGCAATAATAACTAATAGACCTTTGCAATCAAAGTGATGTCCAATAAATGAGCACTTTAGCAACACACTCTCTCTGAATCACAGTTCTAGTTATTTTGCTTAGTGTGGAGCAAGGTACCAATTCAAATTCCAGCTGAGTTTGACATTGGGAGTAAAAAAAAACAAAGAGTGGCAGCAACATGCGCTATGTCACTTCATATTTCAGCCAATCAGAGGCCACCTGGTTTCTGGTAGGTAAAAGGGGCAGACAGCTCTCTACCGACACCCACAGGCAGACTTGAACATCACACATCAAAGAAACGGACAAAGTCTAGTCACTCTAACAGGAGTCAAAACTGCATGATAGAATAATCAATCTTTCAGGATGTAGACTAAGTGTCTTGGTTGCCTGACAATATGTGAAAATCTTCTGCAATGCGAATAGACCACACAGAGCTCAGAAAGAAGCCGTGTAAGATTAACCCAACCATCATATAATAAACTCTCATGAAAAAAAACAGATAAACAATAAATAAATCAGAAATATGCGTAGAAAGGAGAAAAGAACCATCAAAAAATAAGCATACTCACCCCACCCATTGTTATTCCATCAATAAGGGCGATATATGGTTTCTTGTAATTTCCTTTAAAGATAGAATGACATGTGCGTCAAAACAAGATAATAAACTGTGATCCTAAACATGCAAACTGATGAAATTTCAAAAAGGTGAAACTATACATTAATGAATTTGAATGAACATCAATATATACCACATATGAATGATAAGCATATAAGCATACCTATAACACTGTTCAGAAGGTATTCCTCGTGGAAAAAGTCCTGTGCAAGAGGATCTCCGACCTTCCCAGCTTCTGTGACCACTAGGAGGAAATGACAACATTAACAACAACAACGTACCAACACATTTCCGCTATTGCATGTCAAGTCTCCCCAGACCCGGATGACAAATCTAGAATGACATTTCTTACCTCTGATGTCTCCACCAGCACAAAAGGCTTTCCCACCCGCTCCTTTGATAATGACGATGTCAGTCTCATCGTCTTTCTCCCATTTCTACAATCACAGAAAACATAGTCAAAGCAAATTCACAGGAAGTCTTCACCAGAAACAAAACTGAATTTTAATTTTATTTTAATTTGACATGCATGTCAAATCTGAAAATGGTCCTGAATATAATTTTGAGAGTTTGAGATTTACTGACCGTAAATGAGTTAATTCTTAATGTCATCTGTCATAATTTACAGCTTATAGTGTTAAATGTAGCTTACTAAATGGTGAAAATAAAGATGATTGCCTTATATAATTTGCACAGTGAGAAGCTTTTCATATCAAATGAACTAAAGACCAGGCAAAAACCTCACTTGGATAGTCAATTACATTGAAATGGAGTTCATATGTATCATGGTTGAAATGCCCATTTATGTTTGCTATTGTGGCAGTGCTACCCTAATAATTTATGTGGTTGATAGTCAAGTGGGAATAGTTTTTGAAACTAAAATGACTGATGCATTTGGACTGTGAAAGAGTTTTTACACAGACTTTATGTATTTCACTTTTAGCAAGTTCTCAAATAGGTTTAACTACAAAACTACCTGACTGTCAATAACTCCAAGACCTTTACAATGCCAAACAGTATGAAGCATTTACTTTGTTGTCAGCTAACAGAGATATCTGTTGCCATTTATCTACCGACACCCACAGGCAGACTTGAACATCACACCTCAAAAAAAACAGACAAATCCTAGTCACTCTAACAGGAGTCAAAACTGCATGATAGAATAATAAATCTTTCAGGATGTAGACTAAGTGTTTTGGTTGCCTGACAATATGGGAAAATCTTCGTTGTCAGCTAACTGAGATATCTGCAGCCGTTTACGATCAGCCACACACTGCAGTACATGGCACTTGACATGCTCAAGTCCTTGACACTTGTCCCAGTGGTAGTTAGCGTTAACCAACCCTCCACCATACCTTGAGCTGGGGGTAGATGTGTCGGATCATGGGCAGGTTGAGGGCGTTCAGGACTTTGGGTCTGTTCAGGGTGATCACACCTGCATTACCCACGTTCTCCAGGAGAACCTCTGGAGCCGCCTGACTTGACATCTGTTCAGAAATGGATTCCAGACAACATCAATATAAGTCAATAGAAGAGACTCAAATAGACTAGAACAGAGTCACTTCAATAGACTTGAATAGCACATACTCGGATAACACCATATAGAATAGAATAACATCAACAGAACAAACTTGAATAACATAGTATAGACTTAAAAAGAATAACATCACTCTAACAGACTCAAATAGACTTGAATCGACTTGGATAGGTTACGCTAGACTAGAGTACAATAAGTAGAATAAAACAGAACTTCATTCAACAAAATCAAACCAAATCAAACTGTAAAAAAAACTGTACCAATAGGCTGAGGAAGTGTCATATAAATGTGTAACATGACATAAATCTTACATTTATAACATAGGGAAACTGCTACATAACAGAATTTATAATAAAATGTAATTGTCAGTGTTTCTTTTACAGCCATTCAGAAGAGATGGCTAACCAATGCTGGAAAAATCCCCCCACTGCTAAAAAAAATGACAGATGAGTTAAGTCCTGTAAAGAGTACTGGATTTGATACAGGATTTGGTACCATGAGTGAAGCCAAGTCGCAGAACCATAACTACCCCTCACTACCCACTGCTACAAAAAAAAACAAAAAAAAAAACGATGGGAAATACTGTAGCAAGGACCATCAGTAAGCAGTAACCACTACTTTACTGTATAGTTTTACTTACCATGTGCCCTTGAATCCTTTGCAATCTGCAGAGGGACCTCAGTCTGTAGAAAACAGCCCGGAGAGAATAGTGACAAATATTAAATCTATTAAGCTGGAGGTTAAACATCTGAAAATGCTTTGGTTTCACTGAGAACCGATCAACTAATCAATGACCGTTAGATAAAGCACATTGAATTGAATTAGGATTCGATTCAATTCAACACACACAGGGCACCATTTCGCTTTAGACCATCTGTCCGTTCAACCATCTATCATCAGATCATCCGTAAAATGGTATTCAGTTGATTTTCAAGCATCGTTTCCAGTCTGTCACTTTCAAACAAGCTCCAACTGACATGCACGAGACTTCACCTTTACTCAAACACTCTAGATAACGTTAGCAAACTGCGGAGTGCGACAAGAATTCCGGACTAAACCTAGAAGTTCGCCAGATAAGATGTCTTTCTTGACACGTACCTGTAAGTAGACTTCAAAATAGTTAAGGACATTTTTAGTTTTTACTTCAGTTGTGTATTTAGTGGCTGCACTTGAGGCACAGCTGCCTTCTTGCTTGCTCTCAAGTTTACGTTTACTTCCTGAAAGAGGCACAAAGCGACCACTGATTGGTCAGTGTCGCTGACGTAAAGGTGGGCGTACGCACCATCGAAGAAAAATTGAGTCGGCTCCTGCTCTGTTTTGCCCACACTGCCATGTATTGAGGAAAGGAGCCAATCACAGTCTTATAGTTTCAAAATAAAACCACGTTCATTATGTTTTCTTTCGTCACATGGGACCAGAAATTGTATTTAGAACGTTTAACATAAAAAAGCAAATGTAAAAAGTACACATAAATTCAGCTTGTTTCCCCAAGGGAAAATTAATTGCATCACAACTAAACAGACCAACAATCCTATGAATGTATTTACATTTTTAATCCTGATTAATTTTTTTTCTTTCCATACACAGAACTTGTGAGAGGCATAGTCACATGCATATTATCACACAACTGTAAACAAGAATAAAACATGGTGTTTCATCCACATGCTTATATTGGTAGAGTACATTACCTATGTATATTTTTAAAGTTTAAATGGTATTTTGATTGCAAGAACAAAAAAATAGTGGCCTCCAAAGACATGTGAACTTGTAATATCTAATGAAAGATTAGATAACAAGATTTTTTTGAATATGTGGGCTATCAAAATAGGATTAGGGTGATTGCTCTTGGCAGCAGGGTGGGAATTTGTCTAATTGTTGGAGTGGAGCAAGGCGTGGCAGAGCAAATGTGCCCAGTCAACCTTCCCTCTGTAAATAAAGGTGAAACAAATGCACACTTTAAGACAATAAATATATTAGATATAGAGTAACCAAGGGTACAGTAAGTGAGACAAAATATGAAGTATGTAATAAAAAGGCAAGACATTGCACAGTTTAGTTTAGTAGCATTTATTATTCACAGAAATCAATTTGATTGTATACACACAGGAACACAATCACAGATACAATTATGGTTTGTGCCTAATATTATAAACTTTATTTGTATAGCACTTTTCAAAAAGATACCTATAACCAGGTAAACAAGGTTGTTGCTTAAGAAAAATTATGAAAATCTTAAATCATGTCAACAAATTGAAGTGAACAGAGAGAGTAAAATAAGTGCCATAAAGTGGATTTTCTAAAAAATTATTTTAGCAAACATCCAACATCACTGTTAACCTGTCAGAAGAGAGTCAGAGACTGGCAGTTTGTAGTTGGTATCCACCATCTCTAATGGGTAAAGTACATTATTTTTACTTTCAAATGTATTGTCTTAGTTCCTGATATAAGGCCATATACAGTATATATGTATATTTGGACAAAAGGCTGGTCTACATTTGAAGGCCTAATGTTTGTAAAAAATATACATGTATTTTGAGTGATAAATGATATTTTTCAGGAATATACAGTATATGAACATACCAAAACTTTAGGAGGTTAGATAAACTGATCATTATATGGTAGAAGGATGAAGGTTTCCAGGCGGCACCATGTCTCGTCTCTCCTCCCATCCAGGAATCTTAATCTAGTCAGAGTCGCTGCTGCAGGAGCTGCTGGAGGACTACAGGACGGACAAACACAACAGGGAAACAACATTTCAACGGCAATCAATTAAAAATGCAAATAGTAAAAGTAAAACAATAATAACAAGGACAACCTTTCCATGCTTTAGGTTTTCAGTATTTTAATTCCTGTACACTTGGATCTTACCCCATGACTCTTCTTTCCTTTCTTGTGACAATGGTCATGCGTGTGCTTGTGCTTGTGTCCATGACCGTGTCCTTGACCATGACCGCAGCCAGGGCCAGGACCGTGGTCATGGCCTCCATGGCCTCCACAAGGCGGGCCCCCAGCGTGGCCCCCAGCGTGGCCGCCCCCAGCGTGGCCACCAGCGTGGCCACCAGCGTGGCCACCAGCGTGGCCACCAGCGTGGCCGCCCCCAGCGTGGCCGCCCCCAGCGTGGCCCCCCCCAGCGTGGCCCCCAGCGTGGCCCCCAGCGTGGCACCCAGCGTGGCACCCAGCGTGGCCCCCAGCGTGGCCCCCAGCGTGGCCTCCAGCGGGCCCATAGGGCTGAGGAGGGCCGGTGCCTGGTGGATATTGAGGCCCTGGCATGGGCTGAGGATGGTTAGGGTAGCCAGGGAGATGTTGGTTTCCTAAAAGAAATGATTCACCATAGTGCAGCAATTGGCAAAAGTGTATGTTAAATACATAATGGCCAAAAAGAATATAAAAACAACCTCCACTGGACTTAAAATGAAGAGTTTAAGATGTTTCACCACTTATCCAAGGGGCTTCATCAGTTCTGATGAACTGAACAACTGTTTGTTTTTATATTGTTTTTGGACATCTTACTAACAGGACTGAAATTAATCTACACAGACTTAAGTACATAATGTGCATTCAACACATATGAAGAAGGAGGATGAACAGAAAACAATTAAAACTACTCTGTTAATTACCTTGGTTATGGGGATACATTTCCAAATTTCAGATCCAAACCCTGCAGTTGAAGATCCCATCTCAACATAAGCAAAGACATGACTTTTCACACAACTGCTTGAAAACGTTGCACTGATATGAGCAGGTGTAGAATAGAAAATGTTGTCTGCCAATATATGTAGTAAAAAACAACTGTAGTCCACACTGGATATGGCAGTGTACTTTGCTAAATGTTCCAAAACAGGCAGTGCAACACTTCCATATACTTATATTTTTTATTAATAATGCCTAGAGAGCCACAGATCTTCAGTATTATTTCAGAAGTGAACTTACTGTGTGCTGGAGTGCAGATCCAAAGCAGCAGTAGTCAGTCGGCTCTCAAGGTCCGTCCTTTTATATGAAGCTACACCTCATGTGGAAGCAGCCCAATGCCCATCATCGAGGGCAGTAACTAAACGCCCATCAGCAAGTCTTTGTTTGATGACCTATGAGGGTGTGTGTGTGTGTGTGTGTGTGTGTGTGGGCATGTATAATCTTTAACACACAGTCAAGAGACCTTGTGACAACCTCAACTACAAGAATATTGTTTTCTGTGTTTCTTAAAGTAAATATCCACCTTTAAACATAATTTACACATTATTTCTAATACTGATGACAGAAATGCCACTAGACTTGCCTTGTTTTTTTTTTTTTTAAGATTTATTTTTGGCATTTTATGCTTTATTTGAGAGATATAGTGAGAGAGAGACAGGAAGGTATGGGAGAGAGAGCGAGGGGAGGACATGCAGCAAAGGACCACGGGTCGGATTCGAACCCGGGTCGCTGCGGGAAGGCCTGAGCCAAATGGTACGCGCCCTACTCGGTGAGCCACCAGGGCACCCCAGACTTGCCTTGTTATCGCGCATCTACTCCCAGGTTACAATCTAACACAAACACACACACACCTTGGAGATTGTGTTGTACTTGCTCTTTCCACTATCCATGCTTTATATGTCCCTTACATGTCCCTTGTTCTCTGTAAAGCGCCTTGTGACAAACCTGTTTGTTTAAAACTATCTACAGTTTTCCATAGCCAGGTTGTAGTGAACCAAAGCAGGCTCCTCTCTGTGATGTTGTCAAGACAAAACCTGTATTCGCTCCATTGTACTTTTAATTGTCTCTCTGATGTTTAGCTTTGGGAGAGGCTTACCCATGTCCACAAACCAAGAAAACTGGACTATCTTTCTTGTGGGAATGAACATGTCAATGCATGTTTTTGGTGAATTTTCCATTTAACTTTTTATAGCACACACACACATAATAGTAGCAGTCTGAGTCTACCTGTCCCTCCGAAGAGTCAGAGTCAGTACCTGTCCCTATCAGAGTGCATTCTTATACAAAATAGTGTCTGGTTTGAGTTGGCTTTGATTGCATTTCTGAGCTTCTGGTTCTGGACTCATAAAATCAATATTTAACTGATAGGTAAATAATCCTAACACTAAAAAAAATAAAAATAAAATTAGATTATTTAATATATTTTGTTAGCAGCCCAATAATAAATTGAACCTTTGAATAATTTTTCAACCCTGGGTCTCACTTACTTTTGTTAACTTTTTGTTGCTGCAGAGTTGCCTATCTGCACCCCCCACCACCAACACCCCCCCCCCCACTCCGCCTCTACACACAGATTACCCTTTTAAATACCACACAAGCACAACCACACAACATTCAAAAATAATGAATATGTGGATAACTCAATTTTGATTAAAAAATAAATTATTTTGTGTTTTGCTGCCTCATGCCGAGTTGAGTTTGACACTGGGAGGAAAACAAGCACATAATTTGCGATGAGCCACGACTAGCGTGGTGCTTTGAGAAGGACCAGGACAGCCTGGACATTTGGAGTGGAAATTCAGATCAGGTGGGGGGGCGGGGCTTATGAAAAGAACTCTATCCACCATTTATACTGCTTGATACTGTATTATGCCAACAGTAGGCTGCACACACACACACACACCCTCTCTCTCTTTCTCTCTCTGTGTGTTTGTGCATGTAGGCCTGTGGGTCATTTTATAAATACATACAGGAGAAAGGAGAAAAGGAGAAACCTTGTCAAAAAATTTGTGTACTCACCCCTCCCATTGTTATTGCATCAATAAGGGAAATATATGGTTTTTTGTAGGTTCCTTGAAAAATAGAATGACGTGTGTATCAAAGCAAGAAGAAAATAAACTGTGATCCTAAACATACAAACTGATAGAGTATAACTGTAAGGAATTTTATACGGTGAAACTATACGTGAGCATATTTGAATGAACATCAATGTCTACCAGATATGAATGATAATAATGGTGTAATTTTGTAGAGGAACGGCTCGCAACTCTAGTTGAATGCTCCCATAATTTTATTAAATTGATTGTCAATTTAATAAAATGTGTCAATTTAATAAAATTGTTGGGAGCATTCAACAAGAGTCGCGAGCCGTTCCTCTACAAAATTAAATGCCTGTGGTATACAGTTTGGCTCAGCACCAAAGAAATGGGATGTGCTTAAGGACTATTAGAAACCTATTGTAATTGGTGTAATTGTCATGCATTGAGCATACCTATAGCATTGTTCATAATGTATGCCTCACGGAAAACGTCCTGTGCATAAGGATCTCCAACCTTCCCTGCTTCTGTGACCACTAGGAGGAAATGCCAATATTAACAACAACAGCAAAATAATAATGAAGCAACACATTTCCGCTACAAGTCATATTATTGCATGTAAAAAAAACCCAGTGCTTCTGCTTACATATGATGTCTCCACCAGCACAAAAAGCTTTCCCACCCGCTCCTTTGGTAATGACGATGTCAGTCTCATCGTCTTTCTCCCATTTCTTTAATCAAAGAAAACAAAGATAACAACTTCTTCAACTACAGGAAGTCTTCACCAAAAAACAAAACTGTGGTAAAAAAGTGGTAGTTAGCGTTAACCAACCCTCCATCATACCTTGAGCTGGGAGTAGATGTGTCGGATCATGGGCAGGTTGAAAGTGTTCAGGACTTTGGGTCTGTTCAGGGTGATCACACCTGCATTACCCACTTTCTCTAGGAGAACGTCTGCCTGACTTGACATCTGTTCCAAAATGGATGATAATAATAGTAAAAATTTGTATAGCTGCTTTTCAAAAACAGTTTACAAAGCGCTTTACAGAGCATGAAATGACAACACATGAAAAAACAGCACAATAATAGTCTAATAAATTAGTCAATCAATAGGAACAAAGAATTAAGACTCCAAGAATTGTTGCAGAAAGCAATTTTGAATTGATTTAGCTAGCCTTAGCTCCTCTGGCAGATTGTTCCATAGTACAGGGGCTCTAATGGAGAACACTCAGTCTCCTTTGGTCTTCAGTCTAGACTGTGGATCAGGACGTCAGGGTGCCTGCGGTCTGGCTTGTAGGGAGTTAAAGTAAAACCAAACACAGAGACTACTTTTCAGGTTGGACTGACATCTACTGGTTAAAAGCATGTTATTGCAACTGCTATATTCTGAACTTGATTACCTGTGATGTAGGTTACCTGTTTTGTCATGGTTTGTCATGGATCAGCCAATAGCAGATTGCAATAGCATGCTTTCTTGTGGGAATGAAGCGAGATTGTGGCAGTGTGAAGCGAGATTGTGGGAATGCATGAACGACCATCTCCAACTCAGCTGAGGCTCTCAAAGAACCGAAAAGAACAATTTCTGAAATGTAATCATTAAGTTGGAGGAAGTTCTCAGACATCCAGCTCTTAATGTCTGAAAGGCATTCATGGAGACTGGCAAGACAGCTGGGGTCACTGGGCTTCAAGGTGAGGTAAAGCTGGGTGTTGTTTGCATAGCAGTGGAAGGACACCATGGCCCTCATTTATCAGTCTAACGTAGAAACCAGTGCAGATCCGAGCGCAGAAATCATCTTACGACAGGGTTCACGCGTGATTCATGAAACGTTTGTATCTCGCCAATCACAGCGTAAGAATGATCAGGCGTTGATAAATGTGGCGTCTGAAAACAATCGTCATTTAAATATCACGCCCCTAAATATTCTCGGTTTAGAGGCCTCGCCCCCAGAGTTCACGACATGGAGATGCGTAATATGTCCAAGAAGAGAAACTTCTCAAGTCTTCTTCAAGTCCAACTGAACCAATTAGTTCTCTTTGGCAGCCTGAAAAGTGGCATCAAAAGAAGTCGGAAAAATGCAGTATGGAAAGAAATCACTGCTGCGGTCAACAGCGTTGCTGTCGACAATCGAACTCCAGCTGAGGTTTGAATATTTAATTTATACATCCCCTACATATATATATATATATATATATTTATATATGTATAAAAAAATAGTAGCCTAATATAATAGCTTGTATCACAATTCTTTACATTTAGGTGAAGAAAAAATGGTCAGACCTCAAACAAGTAGGCTATCTCAAAATGAAAGAGAAATTAATCTTAGCCATAGGCTACATATTTTTAAGTGATGCATATGTGGCTGAATATGCTTAGATGCCAGTCAGAATATATGGTCTAATAACAATTCTCTGACTCAGCCAGATTTACTCTGCTGCACCGCAAGTCCACGCTGACTCGAAAACTTTGCGTGGAAATGACCGTACGCCCAGTTTTCTGCCGTACGTTCGTTTCGTAAATGAGGGCCCGTATGTTTCTGGATAATATGACCAAGGGGCAGCATAGGAGAATAAGGTAGGGTCTAGAATGGAGCCCTGAGGGACCCCACAGGTTATATCTTTATCTTTTGAAACAGTGAATGTTCTATTAGAAAGATGAGACCTGAACCAGTCAAGTGCTGTATCTGAAATGTCCACCCAGTGCTTAAGGCGTTCACGTCACGTGATCAACTGTATAATATGCTGCACTGATATCTAAAATAATTTAAAATGTACAATCCCCTGCATCAATTGTTAAAAGTTAAAAGTGCATTTATGACCTTCAGGAGAGCAGTCTCAGTGGTATGCATGGGTCTAAAACCAGACTGGAATTTTTCGAATATTCTTCTACAGCCATTCAGAAGAGATGGCAAATTTGATTTGATACTTGTACCATGAGTGAAGCCAGGTCCCAAAATCATAACTAACCCTCACTACCCACTGCTACAGAAAAATAAAAATAAAACTAACCACAAAACTATGGGGAATAGTGAAGCAAGGACCATCAGTAAGCAGTAACCACCACTGTACTGTATATCAGTAAATAATAGTTTTACTCACCTTGTGCCCTTGAATCCTTTGTAATCTGCAGAGGGACCTCAGTCTGAAGAAAACAGCCAGGAGAGAATAGTGACAAACATTAAGTTACTAGCTGGGGGTTAAACATCTGAAAAAAGCTTTGGTTTCACTGACTTTGAACCAATTAACTACCCAATGACCGTTATACAAGACATAAAGTTAAGATTAAATTCAATTAAACACACAGAGGGCATCATTTTGCTCTAGACTATCTGTCTTTTCAACCATCTATCAGATCATCCGTAAAGTGGTATTCAGTTCATTTTCAAGCATTGTTTCACCGTGGTAAAGATAGCATGATATTTGATATTCGTTTGACATTCAAATTCAAACAGGGGATTTCACAACTCCAACCTGGGTTAAATTG